>NW_009710800.1:0-46193 GCF_000703405.1 Apaloderma vittatum | reverse complement strand
TAGGGGTGGGGTGGAGGTGGTCCGCCGTTCGGTGTCGCTCCTTGCTGTGCTGCAATGTTCCCCAGCAGACAGGCAGCGGGCATCGAGGGTTTTCAACGCGTGCCGCGTTAATCCGACGTCCGCAGACTCTGAGGTGCAAGGCGCATCACGCAGCGTTACGGAAAACGTACGGGCTGCAGTGAAAGGATGAATTCATAGAGACGTGTAGAATCGCAGCATGGTTTGAGTTGGAAGCGACCTTAAAGATCACCCAATTCCAGCCCCCTGCCACGGGCAGGGACACCTCCCACCAGCCCAGGTTGCTCAAAGCCCCATCCAGCCTGGCCTTGGACACTGCCAGGGAGGGGCCATCCACAGCTCCTCTGGGCAACCTGTGCCAGGGCCTCACCACCCTCACTGTAAAGAACTTCTTCCTAATGTCTAGTCTAAATCTACCCTGCTCTTGTTTAAAACCATTTCCCTTCATCCTATCACTACACACCCTTATAGAGTCCTTCCCCAGCTTTCCTGTAGCCCCCTTCATGTACCGGAAGGCTGCTATAAGGTCTCCCTGGTGCTTTCGCTTCTCCAGCTGTACGCACCCAACTGTCTCAGCCCGTCCTGGTAGAAGTGTTCCAGCCCCTAGTCATCTTTGTGGCCCTCCTCTGGGCCTGCTCTAACAGGTCCATGCCCCTCCTCTGTTGGGGGCTCCAAAGCTGGACACAGTGCTCATGCAGATGGGGTCTCATGTGAGCAGAGTAGAGGGGGACGATCACCACCCTTGCAAAGCAAGGTGAAAGGTTTCAATGACTTTGTGAAAGCTGTGCTCACAAAGTCATTAAACCTGTCCTCCCCTGAACTTCAATGTCCAACTCAGCTGTACAGAATCAGTCCCTAACTTCCTGGGGCGAGGCACTCCCTCCGCACCAGGTGTTGCCTTAAGGATGGCAAAACAATCGTTACTGCCTTAAGGCTGGTAAATCAGTCCTTTCAAAGAACCTTGCTTTGAAGATGTGTGAATCACTCCTGAAAAGGAGCCAATTAGTAGAAAAGATAGTCAGATAGTGTATATCTAGAGATAATAAGCAGACTGTATTTAGAGAGAATAAATAGGCTGTTCGTCCTTGAGGATGTTTTGGACCACACCAGAGTGAGAGTCTCCTAGTCAAAAGTTACTGCTTTGGAGATTAAGGGGTGCATAAATATCATGAGCTGTTTGTAAAAGACTGAAAGTCGGCCAAAGGTAAAGGAGGTAAAGGTACCAGTAGGAAATCATGACCATGGACCCAATTCGGGCTGAAATAAACTTGTCCCCCACACCTGCAAGGAGCATGCATGCTAATTTATATGAGAAGTGAGGCTAACTTAAATATCCTTAACAAATAATAGAGAGAAGAGTTATCACTAACCAGCAACTGTAAATTTAGGTGTGTTTATACTGTTAAACTTTGCTAGCTGCAGACAATGATATGCACGCTCTGAGAAACTATCCCCCATGCATCCAGTGCTGCAATAAAGAATGCCTGCCTTCTAAGACTTGCAACAAAGTGTCAGAAGGTTCTTTAAATTGCCCACTTTTATGGTTTCAGAGGAGTCAGTACCCATGGGTCAATCGCTGATTCCCTGGTGCTGCAGCAGCTTCCTCCACCTGCTCTGCACAGCTCTTCCAGACACACAAATTCAGAAAACTTGTGCCAAGACCACAGGACTGGGATCTGAGGGTGGAAAATTCAGGAATGCAAAAGATAATGATGTTAAGAGGTGGAAAAGTTGGGGGTTGTGACAAGAGGATCGGGGAGGCGGTGGTGCAGTCCCTCCCTGGGCAAGTGCAGGGACTAGCAGCAGTCAGCACTGAGCCACTGCTGCCGGGATCCATCGTGAGGTCTGCACAGCTCTGTACAGAGCCCTCATCCAGTGGGAACTGAATTCAAGTGCTTTTATGGAATCAGATAAACACTAGAGTTGGCAAGCAAGCAGTAAAGATAGTCTGAAAAATGAGACTTGCATTTGAAGAGGTATTTCAAAATAACATTTAATATTATAAGA
The DNA here is from genome assembly GCF_000703405.1 of Apaloderma vittatum. Lineage (NCBI taxonomy): Eukaryota > Metazoa > Chordata > Aves > Trogoniformes > Trogonidae > Apaloderma > Apaloderma vittatum. The sequence continues at coordinate 44,168 of NW_009710800.1, read as the reverse complement.
ATTGCAGTCAAATACAGTATTGAATACACTTAATCATTACGTAATGATTCATATTACGTAATGCTCTGTATTTCAAGTTCTGCTTTTTTTTCGTAGTTACTTGTTTGCATCTACTTTTTTTTCTTTGGGAAAATGAAATCCTTTTGAATATTTAAATACGTTTTCCTCTGAGTATTATGCACTGTGGCTATGTGGTCTCAAGGCTGAAGAATTCAAAAGTAAAAGCAAAGCTTGGTTGTTCCAAAAACAAGCAAAGAGCTACACAGCAAAGCAAAAGCTTTTTCTCCCCTATTCTTGATAAAGAGTTCTAGGCAAGAAATCTCAGGTTCATCTACAGTGTCTGCTTTGGCAGTACCAGTATTTAAGCAGTGCAGCCCTCCTTCATGTGGATTCAAGAGCAATAACGTAAGTAAAATGACTACAGTTAGTCCCCTAGAAAAGAGAAATAAAGTTACACTGTTAGAAATACCTTTTGGCATATGCAGTTGTGCCTCTCCACCACCCAAAGCAGGACTTTTTATAGTTAGAGCCTTTTACTCACTAATCACATGCTATTTATAATGACTTTATGTACTAAATTTCAAAGAACTTTTTCCTCTTAAGAATTACATTCTGCTGCAGCAAAAGGATTCTGCAAGTCACAAAAATCTGAGGCCATTTAAAGCAGCCATCTGCAGAACCACAGGACATAGGTAAGTGTATGTATGAAGGCAGAAGTTAGAGGCGTGGTATTTTTGTAAGAGGTAAAATCATCTTAGAAGTTAGAGAGTTATACAGACTAAGTTATAGATTCTGTTTCTAAAGCTCCCCACTGCAGCTGGGGAGAAAGTCATTGACCCTTTGCACATCTGAAGCACAGGCCGCCAGAACGGGACTTCCCTTTCAATGGGAAGGATGACAAAGCCCTCAGTCTAAGTAATCATTTCTCCACCTCCCATTACTGAGGAAAATATATGAAGACACAGGTTTATAGCTTATGGGAGAATCTAAAACAAAAGGCTCGATGGCAAAAAGTTGTCTTAAATTTTAAAAGTCCATGTGACAGCCTCTCACCGGGATTTCATACCCAAGTATGAAATGCAACCACTAGAAAACTGAAAGTGAAACTACCCTATTAGCTATGTTCTCTTTAAAAGTTATTGAAGATATGTAAGTAACAGACACAACCATTTAAAATTACCCTGCTACAATTTTCAGGTAATGCTTTCAAAGGATAACTTTTCACTTGTGCTCACTCCAACAGCATTAGAGATCATTAGTGCATTATATTGATATAAATAATTCACATTCTTCCTGACTCCACTTCAACCTATCACTTTCCTTAACTATAAAAATGCAAGGAAGCTATTTAAGTTCAGCATATGCCTATTGCACTATTTTCTTTGTACATCATTACAGTATTATCATAGTACAACATGTTGTTCAGTGTTTCATTATCTTGGTTTATAATTCAAAGATAAAACCTTCATATATCTGTACATAAAAACCACTGCAAAGTAGCTTTCAGTGTTTGTTGTGTGAGTTTTGAAAAAAATAAAATAAACTCCAATCTCACAATCTGGTGACAGTAAACCATATATTTTGTATGTCTTTTTTTAATTAGCAAAAGCCAAAAGTGGTGAATTCCAGTTTCCAGCACATTTACCTCAGTCGTGATGTTCCAAGTAACTGAGGCAGCACATACCAGTCTACAGGTACGCAGATCAGTTTCTCTGGAGGCAAAGGCATTTACACAAAAAAAAAAAAAAGAAACAACAAAAAAAACCAACTAAAAATCGAGCAAAGCTTTTCACCACAAAAAAAATATAATAAACTTTCCCTCCTAGACAAATGAGCATTGCAAATTCAGTCAGATAATACACTAACAAGAAAATTCAACGGAGTCCACCCCCTTATTAAAAAACCCACATTCTACCAAGCCATTTATTGTGTGTGTTGCTACGATGGTGCGTACCCGTTGGCTGTCAGAAGTGTCCTTCAGACTTGGCAGCTGCACTGTCTGGTGGTAGAACTAATCCCTGTCTCCCACGTCCTGAGTGGTGGTAGCAGGGCAATTCTAAAATAAACTGCACCTTGAACATTACTGTAGTTGTGGTACTGTGATGATCTCCCTACCTCTTTTAACACCTAGAAACAGCCAAATACATTCTTTTGTATAAAAAGTGCTATTTAAAAAGAAGAATTTTATTTTCACTTTGTTGGCTGTTGAAATGCAGCAATTTATACTTTTAACAGAATTATCTTCACCTATTTGCATTTCAGAAGTTGCAAAGTGATCTCAGCCACTGAAAAAACAACTCTTTTAATTTGAAAAAAAAAGAATTGCAATATTTTTAGTCAATTAATTAAAAGCTTCTCAAGCAATATAAATTACAAAATGTTACTGCATAGGTTTGTCTTTTATGCATGTTTGTCTTTTATTTAGGAATCACTAATCCTGAAGAATGCTATTATAGTACAGAACTGAAATTACAAACATGGCAAGTTTGCAGTTATTTGCACAATGCTAAGACTTATAAAATAAATCTGTTTGAAATCTAGGTGATTTTTTTAGAAGTTGATAAGGTTTCGGACAATTTAAAGAAAGAAGTAGAAGCAGGCTTTAACTTCAGGAAATGGCTTATCTGCAAGCTGATTGTACACGGACATGCAATATTAACTTCTTCTTAAATTTACTTTCAGAACAGAGTTCCAAAAGCAGTTTAAAATACTTACTTGAGAAGTTACTGGATAAATAGTACAGTTGCTACTTTCACAAAGTCAAAAATATTCTTCCTTTATTTACAAAACGTCCTTAATCCTTCACATTAAAACCAAGTAAAAGAATACAGTAGCTACAAAAAATTACCAGTAAACTGTAGGTTTTTTTCTCCCCTCATTGGAATTGAAGAATCCTGCTTTTTAACACCAACGCAGAAGTCTGGATTATTGAAGAGCACTCCACAACAGCAGGAAGAAAACCCAAAATGTATTTTCAAAGCTGGGGTAAAAGAATTGCAGCGGTTTTCCCTTTTTTTGCTATTTATTCACCACGAGCCAAGTGTCTGACCTGAGGCTTAACATTCCATGTTTTCAAGGAAGTCACATTCAACACTTTCTTCAAGCTGCTGCAAGATCTTTGTGCCGTTACTGCCAGCATAGTCCGCAGCGAGAGATGCAGAAGTATGTGAATTCTGGGACTCGTTCCCGTTCGTTGTAAATGCCCAACACAGAGTCTTGAAGAAGGGCATAAGCTGGGTGATGCTCGATATGGAGCGCAAGTTCAAAAGAGGAAATTTGTGCTTCTTGGGAATTCCCTCAGTGTCATTCGTTTCCTGTAAGCGAACAAACTGAGATTCACTAAAGGTTTTGCATTAAGACACAATGTCATTAGGGCTTGTCCTCATCCCGTACTACATCACAGAATCACAGAATGTCCGGGGTTGGAAGGGACCTCAAAAGATAATCTAGTCCAGCCCCCCTGCCAGAGCAGGATCCCCTAGGGCAGCCACACAGGAACGCATCCAGGTGGGTTTTGAATGTCTCCAGAGAAGGAGACTCCACAACCTCCCTGGGCAGCCTGTGCCAGGGCTACATCACCCTCACAGTGAAAAAGTTTTTCCTAATATTTTTGTGGAACCTCCTATGTCCCAGCTTGAACCCATTGCCCCTTGTCCTATCATTGGACGCCACTGAAAAGAGCCTGGCTCTGTCCTCCTGACACTCCCCTTTGACATATTTATAAACATTTATGAGGTCACCCCTCAGCCTCCTCTTCTCCAAACTAAAGAGACCCAGCTCCTTCAGCCTTTCCTCATAAGGGAGATGTTCCACTCCCTTCAGCATCTCTGTGGCTCTGCGCTGGACTCTCTCAAGCAGTTTCCTGTCTCTCTTGAGCTGAGGGGCCCAGAACTGACGCAATATTCCAGATGTGGCCTCACCAGGGCAGAGTAGAGGGGCAGGAGGACCTCACTCCACCTACTAGCTACTTCCCTTGTAATACACCCCAGGATGCCATTGGCCTTCTTGGCCATGAGGGCACATTGCTGGCTCATGGTCATCCTGCTGCCCACCAGAACCCCCAGGTCCCTTTCCCCTATGCTGCTCTCCAGCAAGTCAGTCCCCAACCTATACTGGCACATAGGGTTATTCTTCCATACTAGGAGACCTGCAGCCTACAACTGTACCACAATATAAGTACTATAGATGGGATACTGAGTCACTTCTACACTGGATTCGAGGTTCCATTAAACAAAAGTCTCACAGGTTCAGAAGACTGCAAATTTGGACCAGCCTTCAGAATCAGCTATCAAACAACAACAGAATACAGAGATACCTGTGAGAAATACTAATGCCCCTATTTCCTTTTCTGGAAGAATTGATATGAAACCTTAATGGTGATTTAAAATGCTATTACAGTAAAGTTTTTTGACAAAGTGAAGCATGGTCTTTTTAGTTGTGGGCAGTTTTAAGGGAACAAAAGGAAAACTGCCTATTGCTCCCTCACACTCAAAAGCATGTTCAAGATACATATGTGAAAGCAGACAGATAATTTTAAAAGCCTCATGAATTTATATTAGAATATCTAAAAACCTCTTGCCTAACGTAAAATCTTGTCACTTGTTTAGAAAAGTACATTAACTGAATTAAAAAAAGATTCAAGTGAAGCATTTCTTCTTTACCCCGTATTTCATCTTCAGCAGATCCATGATTCTTACAACGTGTGGTCTGCATTCCTGATGATTTTCTACCAGATGAGATGTCACAGTAGATGACTCTGTGTCCACCTCTGGGACAAACGCCCATTTGTACCTGAAACAAATAAGCTACTTGATGAGAATGCAGGCAGAAAAAAAATCCTTGTTTGAATCATACATAAGTTAGGTGGAGCACAAGTTTTTTTACAGAAAGTGCTGTCATAACTATAATTTTTGCTATTACTAGAGACAAACAGTGAACAAGGATGTTACTATCACAACAGTATTTAAATGCAACTAGCTCAAAAAAACATCCCAAGTGTGTGCAAAGGGAAATCAAAGAGTAGTCTCTGTCCTTCTCTTCTCCCAGTTTTTCCCAGCTGGAGAACCTCTTAATGAGGATGGTGAAATCCTCCTACACTGACAAAACGTAACTGTTTTTCCAAGTACCCCAAATTACACGTTTGTCAGCACCTGCACTTCTAAAAAGAACTGATGGCTAAACTAAGTCTAGAAGAAAATAGATCTGGAATTACTTTAAAGGACAAGAGTGGTAACAACCTGGAGAACAGGTAAGTAATTAGAGGACTTACATTTGAAACAACTGCATCCTGTCAGGTGGAAATGAAAGCGCTGTGTCCAAAAACTTACAGGCTGATAAGTACAAGGACAGCTCATTCTGCGTTATGTCAGATCCACTGCCATCACCTGAGACTTTCTGTTTGCTTATTTTGCTGTTGCTCCTGTGTTAGTTACAATTAACAAATTTACCATTGAAACATAAGTCCACTGAGTGTTTCTCATTCAGCAAAAAAGAAATGCGCGCATTCACAGAAATGAGCATTTGCACCTGCGTGCAACAAAAATGATTTTCATTCTGTATGAGCTGTTCTGTATTCTCTATTAACATAAAAGGCTATTAGAAGAAAAAGTACTCTAAAATATTCAGAGAAAATGGCAATATGTTAAAATACTCTAATGCTGACTTAGCATCTCTTCTATTTTTGTATGCAATTAGTAAGTTGTACTTAGATTTTTTGAATAGATCATTTTTGCTGCTGAAACTTAAACTATGATTCATCAGTACCAGAAGTACACAAGTGCAATAACAAAACATCCTGGTGTCTCCTTCCTATCCCAGAGAATTAATTAAAGAAATAAATATTGGCAGATATAGAATATGTGCAATTGTTACCAGCTTTCACAAGTGCTCTATCAGACAAAAATTAATTCTTACTTTGATTGTTCATCTTCCTCAGTTAAATCTTCTTCCAGCTGTACAAATGTCTGAATCTTTAAAAAAATAAATTATTTATGAGGATGCTGAAATGTTCATGCAACTCGATCACAAAAAAGATACGCTTCGCATAGTATAAGGAACCACAGACTCTTAGTTTGCTGTTATGATTTGCAACGAATTAATGAATCATGCAAGAGATTATATTAGCAACAACAACAAAATTAATCAAAAAGGTTTTTCCAAATCACAACGCTAATTCTTTTCCCAAACTATCAGACTAATATAAAACTATGAAAACATTTCTTTTCTGAAACAGGGCCTGTATTTGTGAGGAAGAAAAAAACCCAAAATGGAGAAAAAACACACACTAATTAGTTTCAAATTACTACTTATTCCTTACCAGTTCAGTTACCATGATTGGCCACAATGAGGTTAGATGCTGAGGAGAAATCCTCAGCAAAAGAACTCTGAAGAAGAGAAACATCTGTGCGGCAACTATAGAAGTCTGCCCAACACGAAGGTTCTCAGTCAGTCGTTCTGAAATAAACATTAAAAAAGATTAAAAAACCCAACCAAAGAGAGCAGTATTTTCCTGATTGCATGTTGTTTTGGGAAATAAAAAATGTAGAATGTGGCAGAACAAAATTTATGCTTTATCATCAGTTTTGGGTTGAGTCCCTTGCACCCTGTTAACAAAACTGTGCTTCAGAAAAAGTCTGAAGATGTAGTGGTTTTATATTGGACAAAACTTTATCAGAACATTTGAGGAGAACAACAGCTCAAGAGTGGCTGGAAGACTGCCACAAGATAATATTTCCAGACCAAAAGCTTTGGAACCCAGATTCCAGCCTCCTTTTTAATGAGATTATTTATTTGTTAGAATTCAGAGATTCACAGCATTACAAATTTTGATAAAAACATTTAAAAAATGGAAGTACATGTTGGAAAATAGGTGACATTCCTTTCTTACACAAATTATGTATGTGGCTGAAAGAAAAAAAAAAATCAGGTGAAATTACAAATCTTACCTTGTATTAAGGGAAGATAGAGATGATACTGATCAATCTCTCCACTAAAGACAGCGAAAGCTTGCCGCTTTAACAACATAGCTTTTTGCTCAAAGCTTGGGTACAGTTTTAAGGCGCTGCTCTGCATATCTGTAACAGAAATAAGAATTATCTATCATATAATGACTTCTTGTGTTTTGGACTGAAAAGAATCCCTATGTCTTGAAATCTTTTAAAAATAAAAAAAAATTCTCTTTAGATCTATTAATTGGAATAATAAATTAGCATTGATCCAAACTTGCTCACATTAGCAGGAAAATTATATGAAACAAGCACTGCAGCTCCAATGAGGCTGCCTAGTATTTTATACCTCTGTCTCTGCCCTTATGTGTTTGAATTCGCCCCTTTTACTCTTTTCAGGCTCCTAAATCCATAGATGACTGATCTCAAGAACTTTAGGACTTAGTGAGAAAAGAAAGGAGATAAGTTTAAAAATATACATTGTTTAAAAAAAGTGCATTACGAGGTAAGTCTTACACTGTAACCCTTCAAATATTCTTTTAAGAGATCTGAAAAAGAGAGTCAAGCTGTTTTTATCTTTTTTGAAGCTCCATGCAAATTTAAGGAGTTCTGTCCCATCCCTCCCACTTCCTTCTGCACTCCTCAAGCTTCAATTAGAGGTCAAAGCATGTTGCTCAAAGGTTTGCTCTACTGGTGTACCATCACTCCAGCAGCTTGGTGACAGTATACAGACACCTGCAAAGTTAGCTCGAGTCTCTTTGCTTTCTAACATGGAACAGCTGCAAAAGGTCATGATCCACCAGCTTCAAATTACGGCAAAACACAAACGCAGGAGTCTAACATTAGCATTTCTAGAGTAAAAATACTTACGGGGTGTTTTAGACATGACCAAACCACAGAATTAACTTAGCACTGCTTTTAGCTATGAATAAAGTTGGCAACATACTCAATCATGCAGATGTATTGTCTGCATTTTATTGATACGTTGGTATATTAAAAATATACCCAATTTGCTCAAAGGGAAATAGATCTCAAATTGATGTAGAAATAAGAAATACTTACTCATCAAATCTTTAAACATAGTTTTCTCATGTGTTAGAAGATGATCAATAATGGATCTCCAACTGAATAGGATATAGAAGGAAATAGATAACCAGAGAAAACTTTGGTAAGGATTCACCTCAGAAAAGATTTTTGGTCAAACGTTTCATATAAGTAAACAGTTTCCGAACAGTATTCAGCATGCAGACTCTTATCTGGCTTAACGCATACTGCATTCTACATCCTCCAGCTCTTCTGTAAGGAGTCCCCTAAAGGGGAGTATCAGCATGAAACAAGTTTATTCTTCTACAGTATAAGGAGAACTTCAGTGCATTTAGCAGAGTTAGTTGCTGAGACCTTTTTTTATCATTATTACATTCTGTAAGAAAGTGCTAAACAGAATTTTCTTTCCAGTATTAGCCATTCTCATTTAAAGCCTTTCTTTGCAAATTTGGAAGAGAATCTCAGAGTGCTACAATCTCATGATGTCTTACTGAGTGCAGGAAGTGTCCATCTGGAAAAAAGCTGGGTCCATATACAACTCAACAACTTCTTTTTTCCAAGCTCGCTTGGTATAGGCGTATCCACTCAACGAGCTGAGCAACTGAGCACCAGCACGAAAACTAGGAATATTGTAGGCACTGGGAGAAGAGAACAATAATGATAAATACATATAATTTTAAAAGTTAAGTTTATGTAATCACAAAAATAAAGTTCATCCCTCCCCAGAACTTCTAACCAAATTCTCCCAGTAATAGGCTATGTCTGTATTAGCTCTTAACTAAGAGCAGCAGGAGATCGCTAGATCAAAACAGTTTGTGCTAGAAGCTCCTCACATTTCCTATGTACCTGGTTCGCGGAGGTATTTTCAGATTAGATGCATCATAGCACAGCACTGCCTGTCTCCACTACAGATGTGGTTCAAAACTTCCCCAAAATACAGTCTCCAATAACCTCTGAATCCTTGTCAGCAGTCCCCTTATAAGGTAACACACTAGACTTCATCCATTGCCCAGATAATGTGACGCATCAGCTCTCATGTCATCACCTGTTTAAAAATCTCATGCATAAGCCTCCTTTTCCTTGTGCTGCTCTACGCATCATCCCACTGCAAACCTGGACACCTTGCTCTGCAGGGCACAGTACAGAAGGAGCAAGGCAAAGGGATACTGCATGAACTCGTGCTTGTCCTCCGGCACCTCAGTCTCCCTGAAGACGCAGATGCCAAACAGCATCCCGCTACAGATTCTTGCTACAGTAACTGCTTTGCCCATGGCCGAATAGAGGTTTCAGGTTGGTGAGGTGGTGTTCAAACTCACAGGAATGTGATTTTTCGGTTGAGAAGGGATTGTGTCAAGGTCCTCTGTTGTGAGGTGGCACTACAACTGCACAGAAGGCTTCATCAACCCCTATGTTTTCAAGAGGGAGGCCACTGCTTTTTTTTTGTGGAGGCTTGGGACCAAACTCCTACCAAATTGGGGAGGATAGAGGCATGAAGACACTCTTGGAGTGTCTCTTCAACTGCTGAACAGCACATACAGGCAACATGAAAAATCATCGAACACATCTAGGGGCCTGATGGGGGTTCCATATTCTTAACCAGTGACGATCTCATTATGGTTATGGCTACACAGATTGCAAGGACTGCTGGCTTTGCCAGAGCCAACACTGGAGAACCATCAAGCATCATCTGCAAGCATCTCAGCAACTTCATCAGGACTTTGAAGCTCATGTCTTTCAAGCCATCAGTCTCAGATGAAAGGGGATGGCACTATCTTCCTTGCAAGAAAAAAAAAAAAGCTGGCTGACTCCAGCCATTCAGATCTCTATTTCCATTGCAGAAGTCATCATTTATCCCCTCAGTTTATCATTTATGCCACAACTTCACAAAGACATCCTCACAGCAGTGGCATCCATGCCAATTCTAACTATGCCATTTCCACACATGGGGCAGAGACAGCACAAGCGTTTGGTTTGCAGCAGGCCCAGCACAGCAGGCTGATGACATTCCAGGAACAGCTTCAGTGGTGGCTGTATGCAGGGTTTTCCACATCTGCTGCAAATGGTGAGGGCACTGGATACACATGCATACACTACATACATATAAAATCTGACTGACTTGGTTAGGGGTGAAGTAGGCAGAAAATTGTAATAGATATAATATAAAACGCACAAATATAACGAATAGAAAAGAATTAATGGGTTTGTTTAGCCTGAAGAAAAGGAGGCTTAAGGGAGACCTTATCATACTCTACAACTACTTGAAAGTAGGTTGTAGAGAGGTGGGGATTGGTCTCTTCTCCCAAGTAACATGAGATAGGACAAGAGGAAATGATTTCAGGTTATGCCAGGGGAGATTTAGATTGGATATTAGGAAAAACTTCTTCATAGAAAGGGTTATTAAGCATTGGAATAGGCTGCCCAGGGAAGTGATGGAGTCACTATCCCTGAAGATATTTAAGTGTAGATGAGGTGCTTAGAGACATAGTTTAATGGTGGGCTTGGCAGTGTTAGGTTAATGGTTCGACTTGATCTTAAAGGTCTTTTCCAACCAAAACAATTTTATGATTCTATGAATAGCTTCCCAAAATTTCTCTGCATCATTTTTAATCCATCCCCACTGAGAGGAAGCACGGAAATGTCTTCAAACCCTGCTGCACCTCAAGGCTTGCTGGTTTTAGTGCTCACTTCTTAGCGATACTCAACTCACTATCCCTTTTAGGCATGCTTGGTTTTATCTTCCCTGACCCTCTATACATTTTATTGCTTTCCACTGTGTACCGGGTAGTGGTTTGACTGTGACCAAAGGAACCCTTGAGACAATCCCCACTAGCCCTCTTCTTCCCCAACCTGTGGCTGATGCTCTCCCACACCTTAGTATGGATTGGTCTGCTCAGGAAAAACATAGTAGTCAAAAGGCAGCAGCCAGGAGGAGGCTTGATAACAACTACAGCAGGAGCAGCTGCAGCTCAGAAAAGTGAAACTGTCAGCGAGCATGGAAGAGGAGGGTTGCTTTCTGCCTCTCGGCAGAGAGCTGCTAGAAAAAATAAGGATTTGTTTTCTAAGAGATCTGTGAATAGCACTGGGAGAAAGGTGGAGAGAGATGCAGGAGGAAGGCTGCAGGAGGAACCAGGAACAACTGATAAGGCCCTGGAATACAGAAAGAAAATCCCCCCAAAGAAGTGTTCTCCTCTCCCTCTATCTCTCCCTGTGGGAAAAGGGTTATACTGCACAGCTGGGAGAGGGTATCAGCCATGTCTCCCACACCTATGCTTTTGGCTGACAAGCTAAGCAGAGTATAGGGAGATACTGTACTCTCCCCTACCACATGATGGGTCCTGTTACCTGCCCAGTGCTCTGCTGCCCCATCCCACAGCCTCTCTCCATTACCTAACATACACAGAAAGGGAAGCTTTAAGGAAATGCCAAAAATCCAGATGAGAGGAACACCTACAGCTAAACAGAAACAGCTGCCACAAAGTTAAAACAGCAAATACAGGGAAATACAGCTTGTACCTTATTAGAATGGAAACAGAGGACAGGACAAATAGCAGTGTGGTCAAAACCCCCCAAACTTAAGAAAAATCACATGTGCAGAGAGAGAAGTCACCTGTGGTTGCGTAGATAAGGGAATACATAATAAAGCAAACGCGAAATCAATGGCACAGCTTTCTCCTTCTCATCACTCCGGTAAACCATGTCCAAAAGAGAAGCAAGAACCTTAAAAATGAAAAGAATGTCTATTTTAACCTCCATTTGCTATTTCTGATAAAAGGGGAAAGCTTGTCATATTTCAGGCTGGAATGTGTGTGAACATGGGTTGCCTCAATAAAGATTCAAGCTCCCACTTAATCTACCAGGAAAACCTAGTGTATTCCTCTGCTCAATAAACAATCACCCCTGAAATGAGTGCAACTACAAAACTAGTTCCTACTTACTTCAGCAAGGAGAGAAAGAGCTTGGACACTGTATATTGAAGGAGCGGAGGCAGAAACCATTGAAGATGGTGCCACTGATGTATCTAAAAGAGGCAAAATAGTTTAGTTTTTCCTTCAGATGTGTTTAAATTTTGCTATTTCCTTATTTGCATATTGGCATTACAGTGAAATGCTTCTGGGCATGCTGCCGTAACGACATACCTTCATGCCCCATGCTGTTTTGTCCCATGTAGTGCACGCACCTGCAGTAAGTCTTCCTGTGTATTATACACAAGACATTTACTGCAAATATTTACTAATGCCACTTAGGCTGACCTTGTTGGAGGATAAACCTTTTTTGTTTGTTTTACTTCTTGTCTATGTTACTCCTGTCTCACATAAACTACACACTACCAAATACCATGTGCTCTTCACTGATTTAAGCAGAAGAGATGAAGCAGCAGAAAGTCACACAAAACCACATTACCGTTTACATCTTCAATGTTAAAGTCATCTGGTATAATCTGAGGCTGAGCTTTCACTTCCAAGTTCCGGCTCAGCCAGCTAGTCTGTTCCAAAGAAGAACCAGCGACAGTTCCTACAGCCTCCAGGATTTTTTGGGTCACCTCCTACAACATAACAGACAATAGTGCATCAGATTATAAGTATCATCACTTGGCCAATCCAGCAAAGTCTTTTTAATATGAAATGTGCCAGAAGGCTCTGATTTAACTATCGGTGCTCTCAAGGTAACTAACTAGTGCTCACTTCAAGTAAGAAGATGCAAGAAAACGAAAAACAGGAAAAACTTTACGTTAGTTTATCACAGAGGTTTTAGTCATGACTTCCCATGCAAGCCATTACCAGTAACACAGTATCAATTTGGCATCAGTCAGTCCTGCCATACTTTGCACATTAGCTGTCATTTGTCAAAAGACACGATCTGAATTGTTCAGCCCCATAGAAATGGCACACCAATGCCTTTTTTTTTGTTTGGAACACTGATCTTTCTTATTCCTTTTATATTTGGAGAACATTAAGTGAGGCAAACTTTTATATAATGGCAATTTATGGTCATATTTCAGTCTTTCTGTTAGGAGTAAGCAAGACATAGCAAGACAATTACGTGCATAGTCGCACTCCAGCGTATTTAAGTCCCAGAGAAATGAGTCACTCTAATGAAACCAAATCCCAAGCATCCAAAGCAAAGCAGATGGCACTTGTGAAGATGCTGTAAGAAGGTGAAATGGCAAAACTGTCTTTCTGTCATCATAGCCATTTTGCTGGAAAGTCTCTGAAGCACAAGTGGAGACTTAATTTATCTGTTGGTGCACAGAAATACTATAACCATAACACTGTCTCACCTCATAGACAGCATTATGTTGGCTCAGAGTCAAAACTGCATTCACATAAGTAGTGCTTAAACTGTTCTGGAGAAATCACAATCACTACAGGACAAGAATCCTGCTCTACTCCACCTCTTCTTTACATAAAAGGTGAGCTGACAGTCATTTACATTGCCAAATACAGCTATAAGCTTCAAGGATAATTACACTACTGATTTTTCCCAGTTAGTTTTAAGATTTCAATACTTACACATATGACATAAACTCATGACATCACACGTGCTATGATTTAAATTCTGAGAAAAATTGTAAAATTACCCTGGGAAAACAGCTTTGTAAAGTCCATAGTTACCACTGTGATTTCATGCATTTTTGACAAAATATTGTAAGAGACGTATTGTGCATCATGTCTCTCATATTTGAGTCTCCCATATTTATCAGGCCTAAGCCAAAATACGTGGATGCACATTGACACATCCTAAAAACAGAGGTGAATTCACATACAAAGTACAGACCAGGTCATCTCCACTTTTACTTAGATGTACCGTGCCAGATTTATGAACTGAAAGTTATACACTGTACCTGCAAATCTTTTTGGTCTTTTTTGTTTTCTAGAGTAGGTGTCCTAGTCACAAAGTCATTCAGAGTACTGTGGGAAAATCAATTCATTCTGAGTTAGTAATTGGACAGGTCTACTCAATGCATTTATAACCCCCCTGTTCTCTTACACAGTACCTGAGAAGGAGGAAGTATCCAGGAGGAGCCAAGTTCAACTGCACAGACTCTTTGAGAAGTCCTAATAAGGACTGGAAGTTCTCCTGCAAGGCTGCAACAGGCAGTCTGCCAAAAAAACCAATATCAAAACATACCCAGGTCTGAAGTTAGAGTTAGGGAAAACCAAAAAAACCCCAACATTCATGGGTAACTTGGTGGCCTAAAAGCTTCCATCAAGATCAACCCGTTAGATCCTGCCCTTCCTAACTGATCCAAAACCATAGTATAAATACCTGGCAGCCCAGGCAATAGGCACTCATCAGTAAATGCTCCCAGCACATACAGTACGCCAGATAGCACTGTAAGAGGACTGGGTCTTCAGGGGGAAGAGAAGGCGTAAAGTTTAGCTAACCACTCCGCTGCATGCCTGCTTGCTTTATCTCCATAGCTTATTGCATATGTCCCAAGGCTTCCATATGAGAGGAGCCAAGTATGTAAAGATCAAAGGAATATTTTCAGTCAAGTGCCTGACCCACTACATGTCCGGCACAGACTTCAGCCATAGCGGTTTTACTGAATTTAGAAGTTCTCTATCATCTGCCAGCACAGAACAGATAAGGAGAAAGATAAACTGTACAATGAGATGCCTGAAGTATGTTGCTCTATTAGTATGAAATGAGGCTTTCAGATTGCCATAATCAATAGAGCAACGAAACACAGTGTCCTAGCCCAGTTAGGTTGTGTCTATCTGTTACTTAACAATGAAATGGCAATAAACATTTCCTGCATAAAGGTGTTCTGTGTCACTGTGACACGAAGATCAAAGTAAAGCAGAAATAGTGATGCTGGCTGTTATCCTAACTAGAGTCAAACAGAAAATTCTCTTTTATAATGACTGAATTACCTTTGAATGAAAGCATAACTGAACTGCAGCACTGGAATATCTACAAGGGAAGATTTCTGAAAAATAAAAGCAAAATCACAGTTATCTGCAGCTAGAAAAAAAAAAAAAGAAGGTCCAAGCTGTTGAATACTTGTGTTCAATGGTTAACATATCCTAGAAAGCCACTTGCATTCCAACAGGTGACAAACCATTGTAAAACTATCTATAGAGCAGTACAAGGGAATTCAGAGCTGTAAGAGAGGGCCCTAGTTCAGAAGCAGTCATACTACTTCAGAATATTTGACAGAGTTTATTTAGAGCTGTGGGAGTCCCTACAGTGGCGTGCACAGCAGCTAAACTGGTTTCCCTAAAAGCCAAGCGGAAGATAGCAGACCCTATGTGAAGTATTCCTAACTGCATAGATAAGGGTAGAAGGATAGAAATGCGTCACCAAGTCATATATCTGCAGCAGCTTTACAAAAATTGTCAGCATCCTCAGTACTGGAGGACCCCCCCACCTTTTCATTACTAACAATGTATCTAGCAAAATATTCTGAAAGAAACTACATACGTTGATGGATCAAAACACAGAAACCCACATTCTGGGAAACGTAATTTATTCAGGAGCAGAATGGAATCATACATTTGAAAAAAAAATAAAATCCCAAACTCAAACTTTCCTTCTAACAGTATGTAGAATACACAGTGGAATAAATCCCGAATAGAATATATTAAGGAAATTATCTTCATGGTTACCTCTTCGCCCTTGATTTGCGATGGCTTCTTCACTACCTCTTTGACTAGATGTAATATAGTATCAATTTTCAATGTGTTAAGTGCACATATTAAGTCCACAAGAATAAGCTGAGATGCACTAGCCACTGGAAGAATCTGGCAAAACAAAAAATGCACGCCTTAGGTCACTGTACCAATATGACTAAATATGAAGCTGAAAAAACAGGGTTTTATGTGATTACTCAAATATCAATTAGACAAGTTAAATCAAGTATGCAACAATTTGCCATATACAGATCTTCTCTCAACACCTTCATGAAAACAACTTTATTATGTTGAAATGAAAGCAGAACAGAAAGAGGTGTTCTAGAATAAATGGTTAGTTCCAAAGAATACTACATCTCTAACCTTTCTCTAGAAATGGAACTGATTCAAGATCTTTACAATATAATTGTCAAGTTGCAATCCTAAGATTACAATCCTGAATAAAAAATGGCCATTGTTATCTGACAAACTACCACAATGTCCTTTTAAATTTGATTAGTTATTTTGGTTTAATTGTAGTCCTGATGCCTTGTGGAATTATATATAAAGAAGAGTGTTCCATATTTTTTCAGTGGCTTTATAATATCAGGCTTGATGTTGTCACATGTAAAAAAGCCCAAAGAATCTACAAACAAGCCCAGAGTTCAAAACTGATCATGTAACATTTGCCTTTACACTGGAAAAATAACAGTGCCTTTTTTTTTTAGTTTCACCTTGATTTTACTTTGATGCCTATGAGGTTTTTTGCTATTCCACACTGCTGCAATTGCTGCCATCAACTGGATTCCAAGTTGTGATGTCAACGGATTCATGAAGTCCAGTATTTTAGTTCTTAAGGTCTGCAGCGGGGAAAAAAAACCTTCAATGAATGCTAAACTTTGTAAAGCAAAGGCTATCTTATAGTCTGTAAAACATTCATTTTCCCAAGCATTCCAGAAAATACGCAATAACCAAAGAATCTCTTTATGTATTTGGCAGTTAGACTAGTTGTGATAATTTATTTGAGCTCGTGTGTCTTTGCTGTAGATAGAAGGCACATTTGTTAGAAAATAGAATGCAAAAGAGAAAAAACAACTCCTTGTGTTATATTTTCTCTTATCCTAAAGATATTTTTCATTACTGTGATTTACCAATATCCACAGAACAAGGGAAAAGTCTAATACTTTTATTCTTCCAGGTACCTGTGGAAAGTGTAGACAAATCAGAGGTGGTTTGCTCTACAGCAGCTATTAACAGAAGCTCATAGAAAACACAAAACATTCTACAGATCAGGTAAGGGTGTAGATGGGCAAGAAGACCAGGGAAAATTCTACTTTTATAGTTGAGTACTGTGAAAGTCTGCAGCTCATGAGAGTTCCTAAAAAACTCTTTGTGGCTCAATATAATTCTGGGAATGGCAAAACTATTCCTATGAAATCTCTACAAAATGCACTGGTGAGGGATGGGATAAGGATGATGAGATACACAGCAGTTTAAAAGAACTCCTACTTTGGTTGCTTTAAAGTAGACCAAAGAAGAGCCTTTAGTTGTTCCAAAGAAATCAGTTGGTCTTTTTTGAGAGTCTTCTCTCTTTATAACGCTCCAAAGAAGGGACATAGTATTAATAATGCGAGGCAGTTCTTCTAAAATGGCATTTCTAGCATTTCTCAGGTTTGCAGGTTCAGCTAAACAGGATGACTAGAAAAAAACAAACAAAAAAGAATATTAAAATACATTATATTATGCATCACAGAGCGATTGCTCTTACTGTATAATAGGAGCTTTATGGCCAACTTTTGTAATGACAACTTCAAAAATAATTCAGCCATTCTATTTCTGAAATACATTGTAAAGTACTGAATTTGCTATTCACTGTTTTGACACAGAGAGAATTATTTGCCTAGGAAATTATTAGGATTATAACCTCTTCTGAAAAATGTTACAGGAACAAAAATTGTAGAGAACAAATCAGCATAATATCAGCTCAAAAGAAAATGGAAGACTTTGTTAAAGACATAGTAACTGTAGGCAAGCTAACAGGACTAGTATTTGTGTGACCAAGATCAACATGAACATCTGCTTAAAATCAACTTTCTGTCTTCAAACAAAACAATTAAGTTCAGTCCTCCACCCCTACTTTTACTTAGTTCACTTCTTTTAGTGTGATAAGAGGCTTCTTTATGGTTATCTTCTTGTGTAAGTGCCACTTGACTCCTTACACTCATCTCAGAACAAAAAAGGCGTGTGTACTTTGATGAACTGGTGCCAAGGCAGCAAGCGAGTGGTAGGCATTAAGCACTTACCTTTTTAGATTGATTAGGGTGATCCAGGAGGCAGAAGTGACCAATGGTTGTCAAACCTTCCAAAAGGGTTAATGGGTAATCAGGCGTAACATTTTCTCTTTTAGAAGTTAAGCTTTTGAGGAGGGGAGGAAAAAAAATGGGTTAAGAAGCTGAGGGGTATTTCCTTGATTAAAAATTCCAGAAGAAACATTTCTATTCCACAACACTGGAATGACCAGACAGGAATATCAAAGCAAAAGATTTGCAAAGTACACTTGGACAACCCTGTTTCCTGGTCTAGATATTTCAGAATATTATTCCCTACCTGACCATAAATCTTTAGCTTTCAATTATTTTTCCCTATTCCTTTCACTTACTGTCTGTCCTGAGCAGTATCACTCTATTTTTCTTCTCCAGGGTGTCTCTCCTGAATTAGTCCTCCAAAATCCTCAGTCTTCCCAAAACTGGGAGCTCCTTTTTACTTGGATGGTAGGCAGAGGGGGACAGGAATAATCACAGCTGCTAGTTATTTTTGCAACCACAGTGAGCCCCGCTGCGACAATGTTGCCTCCAGCGCCCCTGGGCTCAAGGGACAGATGCTTGCACATGCAGCAGGATTTGAAGATCAAACTCTGGGAGCCACAAAACTGTAAACTAGTAAACTACGATGAACTACACTCTAGTAAGAACTTCAAAAAGTTTCTGTGTAACAAGTCCCGCACTGCAGACTCTTCTTACCTTGCAGATGTTTTTACAGATGTCTTCACGGCTTCATTTTCATATTGTTTGACAAGCTCATCCAGGTTTTTACATATCTGTACAACAAATGGTGCCACTGTCCAGCCCAAAGACTTCCCAAAATAGGGCAGGGAGCATGTGACTAAGCCTACCCAAGCGGGATGCATCCCATAACCATATTCTGGTTGCAAACCTCTAACCACAGCAGAGACAAATAATCCTTGTGAAGTTATTGGGTGCGGATAGACATACTGCATTGCACCAATAGCCTGCTGGAAATTAAGTGCCTGCTGCCATTCCTTAGAGAGGTCTGGCTGATTCTCCTGCTCCTCCTGAGTCTGTCCAAGGTGGTGCTCCAAGACGATCAACACCTGCAAGAGCTTCAGCAACTCAATCTGGAGTGGGTGTTCACTCCATATTTGATCATGCCCAAAATTGATGAGGCTCTCTTCAAAGAGCTCTTCAGGAATGTTATTAGCTCCATCTGCCAGAAGCAGTTCATACCGTTTCTGACTTACATACATTGATGCAGACAAAGAAAGAAGAACAAACTCCTGAATTTTGCACCTTCCTAGCAAATTGTGTATGAACTCCACGTTCTTATTCTCTGCTGCCTTTGCCACGGTAGCTAGCTGGGTCATCATTCTAATCAGGACTTCCACACTTTTTACCTGAACATCTCTGTTGCCAAGCACATCTCTGTGTGTGACTTTCAAGTAGCATGGATAATAGGAGCGCAGAAAACTGAGACAGAGGTAAGTGAGCAGCTCTATTAGAAGAGAATGGGGACACATGGTTGGGGACTGGGTCTGAAGCTTGCCGTAAAAACTCTGCCCTACAAGGGCTTCCTGATGGCGAGCCAAGAGATTGTAAATAAGGTTCAAATGTGCTGTGGAGCTGGTATCCATGCTTGTACTAGCTACAGCTTCGATAAATTCTTTCGGGTTTGTTTTCAGCACTGCCTCCAGAACAGAAAAAGCATACAATACTCTCTTAGAATCATAAGGCTGCAAGTACAGCAGCATGTGTTTGAACAGAGCCTCAATCATCTCCTGTTTTTCCTTCTGCTGCTTGAGCAACCTAGAATGGGTAATTTCCTGGAGCTCCAAGTCCACCTCTTCATCACTTGACAGAGACTCTGATGCTTGAGTCCTCTCAGAGTCAGCACGCACGAGGTTTAGCACTACACTGGATTTGGAGCTTTCAGGAGGGAATGCGTTGAGAGAACTCACACGGGTTGTGGCCTCTCTGCCATTGGTTGCAGCACTGTCACTGTCCACATTGCTCACTTCTTGCAGCTCCAGAGAAGGAGAAAAAGAGGACGTGTTTTCACTGTCATGGCCTGTGCTGGTGTCTGCTGATTCTGTGTGCTCACTATTGTCTTGGTCACATTCTGCTTCATGTGAAGTTACTGGATTAAAAAAGCCATTGTCTTCAGACTGTTCAGTTTTTAACTCTGGCTTCTCTGGATCTTTTTCCACTTCTGCCCAAATTGCTTCTCTATCCACAGTAGTGAACTGGCTCAATGGAAGGTTTTCCTCAGAATTGCTCTCAGAGATGCCAGACTCTTTCAAAGAGGCCTTTTTCTTGCAAAGCCAATCATGCATATCTTCTGCAAAAAAAAAAATAAATTTCAAAAAGAGCACATAATCATCTATGCCACACAACATGCGTCATATTGAAAAAAACTTTGTAAGAAAAAAAAGGTTAAAAAAGTACTCTGCTCTAGTCTACTATTAATTGTAACTAGTAGAGCTAAAAAAAATTGTTAAGGGAAGAATTCTCTTTTTTTGAAGTGGTACAGCAGTTCTACTGTAAGCACAAGGGAATAAGATCAAAACATAAAGCACATGCTGTTTCTCTTATGCTAGGATTCCCTAGATGTGATAATTATTTTTTTTTTGTGCTTCCTTAGCATAAAATTTTTGTTGAGATCAGGAGCGAAATGAAAAGGCTAGCAAGAGGTTTTTAGTTTTGGGGTTTTTTTGAAAGAGCTAATGTTTTCCCTGATAACATGCTGTGGAACGAGGAAGGAATATATTAGCTCTGTGTTTGTATAGCATCTGATAAAGAGGTCCCTTTGGATGCTAATATTCTGCCATCTAACTCTTTGCCAAAAGACAGAAACACAGTTATGCAAGGCGACAGCTAGGTTAACAGTAATGAGACAGATGGGTGACCCTCAAGTTTCTTTACACAAAGCTACCAGACACTTCTCCACTGTCTTCCTGCTCTGCTCCAGGAAACAACCCTGGCTACTTGGGCCAGATGCTGCAGAGTGTCTCACATGCACCCTGCTCTCAGTAATCCCAAACCTGAGCAGACTGCCAGCCTTCGCAGGACCATGCATGCACTTGGAGGGAGCCCTGGATCCATACCTGGCTTAGTCTTCCTCAGCTGCTCCCCTCAGGTCTGTCACACTCGTCTGTTCCACATTTGACACACAGATCATATGTGGTTCACAACGGTTCTTATTACAGGTCTTAAAATGCACATCTTGTGGTTGTCAAACTTAGCTTGTCAAGGTGAAGACACCCTGCCACATTTCTAAATTTGGGTGGCCGGAGGTCATCTTTAAGTCCAAACGTTTCTCTTTGCTTCTACAGCCTAGCTCTGGGATACTTCAAGATATAGACCACAAGGGTTCAGCTCTCCTCTTGAATCAAGATGGATCTTCTTTGGACAAAGATATTTTAAATTTCAAAGTTAGTAGAATTAGGGGGTTGTTTGTTTTTTTTTCTTTTCTATGGTGTGCCCTAAACAGCAAGATGTTCCTTACAACCTTCCAGATTATTTTGACACGATGCTGAAGGAATCATTATAAAAAAATATTCTGAATAAAGAAACCTGGTATGAGGGTGCATAGTGTGCTAGGGCAAGACTGGACAGAGAGAGATTTGCCTGTCCATCCTGCCTACGTGAACAGTTCCTGGACTGACATAGTCACCAAACTGCTTCTGGATTTCATTTGAATGCCAACCTACTTTTGCTCGAGAAGGGATCCTGTGAACAGTGAACACACATGCAGTGTGGATCATCTGTGAATGGCAATGAGAAGTGTGGGACAAGATCCCAGAGCAAAGCAGGGAGCAATCCAAACCAACAGTGTAGGTGCAGCCACCATAATAGAAATGATCATTAGGCCTTCAACTAGCATGACTTACTCCTGAACTGTTTTAGGCATCGCTAGAGGTACTTGGACGAGGAGGAGTCTGTGGAACTGATACAAGACAAGTCAGGGTAACAGGATACCATTGCACTTCAGAGACTACTAGGTGTTCAGGAGTATGCAATGCTACGTGAGCACTTACAGTTTCAGTCCAAGAACAGTTTTACCTGCTGATTTTTTCTGTTTGATGTAGTGGATGGACGTGCGCTGTGTCTTTGGATGAAGCAGCAGCAGCAGGACTGGTTCAAGAATCCGTGCAACATCATTAAGTGAAAGAGCACGGATCAGCCAGCCCTGTGCTGCAGCACCAATTGCGCCATCTGAACAATTGAGACTGTCCAGTACCACAAACAGAGACCTGAGTGGAGAAATCAGAACGAAGTACAATTGAAATCCCTAAAAGAATTTAATGCAAACAATAAAATAGTGGCAGGGAACAGATACAGTGCATGTTCAAGTAAGCATCAGCCAATGACTTATGTCTGCAAACAACAGCTTGATCATGCACATTTTCCCGAGTTGAGGTCAAGTCCTCATGCATTTGTAGAAGCAAGGCCGTACACACACGCACACTCTAGAAGAACAGCATATTTCAAATATTTCAAAGTTCTTTCACGTATTTATTTAGAAAGATTCTTAACGCTTTTGTCTCTTTTTATAGATGTTATGGTCTCATAAATTGGATGTAAAAGTAAAGTAAGACTGGTTTTGATTTGTTTGCTCAAGTAGATGGTTTTATTTTCTTTGGGGAAAAATCTAACCCACCCCAATATTAAAAATGTCTTGCTATGCAGAAACTTGTCTGCAGGCTACTCTTCATATATGAAGCTCTTTCTGGTTTTACTTTCTTCACACAAGAAAGTGCATCATGCACACAGAGTGCTTTGCAAAGGTAACAGTTCAAGAAAGTTGGAGATCTCCCTTTTGCTTATTTTTTGTTATCTCGAGAGAGAACTTTTTCACACCTCAGAAAAAAAAGAATAGAACAAACCATGACATAATTAAATATATATATGTAAGTCTAAGCCAGTGGAAATGGAAAATACCTATCAAAGGACCGATTGTGAGAAGTCACTCTGCTGCCTTGGATCTCTCTGGTCAGATGCCACATGACAGAGAACCTGAATAGCGCTTCCAGCCTTGTCCCCTTTATAAGGAAACAAGATAGATAAATATGTTTTGCAGCATTTATCTCCGAGTAGAATTTTAGTGATATTTAAACCTCTAGCAGAACAACAGCTACTGGGTACATAACTGCTAATCCCTCTCAGGTAGTTTGAGAGCACTTTCTTATTTTGCAATAGAGTAAACCAAAATGCCACGTATCCATAAAGCACAACCAAAATTCAACAGCCACGGTGTTTGTAGGAGCAAAAAAAAGACATGCCAATATACCAAAAATGAATTTCAGGACTCTTGTGTATAAACATTTTAGTCTTCTTTTGGTGTTAGGGAGACTTAAAAGCTGAATGACAGATGGGAAGACATTGGTGTATGAGGCAGTGTTTACTATTGGTAATTCTGTTTGAAAGCTTTTAAAAGATTTCTAAAATTTTAAGTTTCAAAATTGTATGGGAGAAAGATATGAAAACAATACCAAAGACTTAATGTGGCTCTTTTAAGTTTTATTGTGTAAGGCACTTCTCAGAAATATCCTCTAAGCTATTAAAGAACTGTTCTGTCATTAAAGTAGGCAAATAAAGTAATTAATAACTGGCTCGTTTAAAATACAGCTTACTATGAGATCGAAATACTAAGGTGGACAGAGTGTCAACATGGTGTTGACATACACTTGCAAGGTAATAAAGTCTTTTGTTGGAACATGAAGTTTACAAAATCAACACAAAATAAAATTATTTTAGAGTTGTGGGTGGATCTGGGACAATTTGGAAACACTGATAAGAACTGCGAGGTTGTCGATACTACATGATTTGGGCTGAAACTAAAAAAGCTTCAGCATTAACATCAAGTTTAAAAGTAGTCCCATGATGAATAAATCCCAGGCAACTGTAAAGGTGTGGAGAGAGTCTGTCTGACTCTTGGAAGACAGAGCGATCGTGAGAGTGAAGATGTGAAGTGGAAGAGAACTGGAGGCAGTCTGGGAAGCACTGGAACCACTCTACAGCAATGAAGAGGCCTCAATGAATACAGGACTTACTTTATCATGATCCAAAAGTGCATGGCAGATAATGTCTTCACAGATATTTGCTGATGGTGCCAAGCAGTGAAGCCTGTAGAACAGTTCCACACAGGCAATATGATGCTCCCGTGTCTCTTTGTTGAGCTGATTCCAGAGCACACAGGCTACTCTCTAGGGAAGAATAACAACTATTATTATTATTAATAGAAATAATAATAGCCTTTTCTTCCCTGGCTTAAAAGCTCTCCATTGCATAATTGCCTTTTATTCTTAAAAGGGATTTCCAAATCATGTTAGTTTAGCAAAGTGCAAGAACTCAGGACATGCACTCAGAATGCAAGTTTCCTACCTTAGTAGGACAGATAATTCAAATGTACGTGTGCTAGAAGTTAAGAAAAGCCTTTCTGTTTCTATTTGCTGGGTCAAAACAGATTGTACCTGTGTCAGGCACAGCAGCTGGAAACACAGTAAGGAAGAAAAAGATTTTGGAACCAGTCTTTGCACCAACACTAAATAAATTGTGAGGAGAAGGAAAGTATCTTTCAGATATACATACTCAAAACAGGGAGGATGGAATGTTTTCATTACTACCCACCCATTAACATTTTCTCTTATCTGAAAACTTAGAGCGGTATCAAAGTTCTCTAAAGTGTAGCTTTCAAGCTAATGAAACCAAACCCTTCAAGTCAGAAAGCAACAATGCCTAGCCCCCAAGAATTTCAACATAGACACAACAAGAATTTCAACATAGACACAACTAGCAATTTGAAAAAATAACCTGCCACACCTCTGTCTCCTTCCAAAGAGGATGTTCAGAAAAATGCAATTGCTTTCAAATGCTCGTGGAAGCAAAAATGACAGCATGCCACTGTAACACAAACATCCCTCAAACATCCATGTAAATAACATTTGCTTTCCCACCTCATCCTTAGAGCTTCAGTGCAGTTGGGCAGTAAAAAATGAAACGAAAATTGACACCTGGTAGAAATCTGTTTTCTCTGAGATGATCTTAAGAACTCCAGGAGCAATGGGAGGAAGGGTGACCATCTGTAGCTTTCCAATGAAGGGGCTGTGGCCAGATACTTTGTATCGTTTCATTCTGTCTTCTATGACAAGCGCCAGTGACTGGGAATGGTTGATCACCTCCAGCAGTGTGAAGATGGACACGTTCTGAACATAGCAGTCATTCACACAACAGCATACTGTCATTAAGGACTTCAGCCACAGAGGGAAGCTGGCATCACAACGTCCTCAGAACATAAGTGAGAAAAAAGTTTTTTAATATACTCAAGGTTACGGTCATTTTTTCAACAATTCTTCAATGAGGCTAACAGGACCAAGAGACAAAAATGCCTGCCCAAGTCCAACTGTCATGCTATCATAAATTCCCTTACTTCAGAAGGGATTTTTTTTAAAAGAAAGTTACAGCCTTTTCCGTATTTCCCCAAGCAGAAAGATCTTGCAAGACCTCAGGAATCAAGTAACTAGTGAATTTCTGCTTTCCAGTTTATGTTTATTCACAACCAATTTTTATGGCTGGTGTTTTCCAGCTGTCACTGTCAAGAACAACAGAGGTCTGCTGACTCATGGATGCTCTTTTGGGTAGCGTTGAGGAATATCATTTCAGAAACCACGAAGTGCACAAGGAACTGATATGGCTAACAAGAAGTCAAACCATCTTTGCCTCTCCTTAAGTAAATAATCAGATAAAGTTTTATTAAGGCTTGATCACAGAATCATAGAATGGCCTAGGCTGGAAGGAACCTTAGAGATCATTTAATCCAGCCTCCCTGTCACCAGGGACGCCACCTCTCGACTAGATCAGGAAACACTTGGGGACTGAACGGGAATCGAACCCATGACCTTGGCGTTGTTAGCGCCACACTCAACTCACTGAGCTAACTGGAGTCTGAAGTATCAGTTCACACTTCTGTCTTCAAATGTTTTAACAGCTTTACTATCACAACAAAATGACCACTCTTCCTTCTCCACATCAGACAACTTCCGTATCATATTCAACCCTGACCTTCATTCTCAGAGGTTCTTTCCTCTTGGCTTTAAACATTACTGCATTCTCCAGGTTGTGCAGTTGAAAAGAATTTTTAAAACAAACTTTTATAATCCTAGGGTGATATTTTAAAGAAACACAATTATGAAAAGAAGCCTTCTAAGTTTAGCAACATTGCTGACCACAAGGAAGGCACTGCAAATATGCAAAAGTATCCATTTCAAGCAGAGAGCTCGCTCATGTAGATAATGGGGAGATTATCACTTTGCTGGAAGAAGGAGACAGCAGAAGAAGAGAACCCAGTTTTCCCACCTGGAAAATTCACTGCAAACCTATCTTGCCAACTAGTCTTCAGGCCAATAGTGACTCCTGCTAAAGCTAATGAATGAACTTAAATTCCCAGAACAAACATGCCCTCCAATTACACAAGATGATTCTTATAGGTTAGCTTACATCAGACTCCTTTGAATTCTGAGATGGAAAGAGTTGGTTTTGCTTCTGTTACGGTTTAGAGCTCAAATTTTCCCCCTACTTTCATCTTCCTCTAATACACAGTTTTTGGGGGGTTTTGGGACACACACCCAGACAGACTAGCAGGGATGCATTTCCTGAAAATCCTAAACCATGCCACAGGGCTCTACAGGTCAGAAGGCCTTTTCATCCCTTCAGCTACAAGTTTCATAGTGAAAGCTTTCACAGAAAGTGAATTTTAAAAGCTTGGTAAAAATTGTCCTTCAGCTGCAAGACACAAAACATATACTGTTTACAAGGGTGTGTAGTGACAGGACAAGAAGAAATGGTTTTAAACAAGTAGGGTAGATTTAGATTAGACATTAGGAACAAGTTCTTCACTATGAGGGTGGTGAGACACTGGAACAGGTTGCCCACAGAGGTGGTAAAGGCTCGATGCCTGGAGACATTCAAGGTCAGGCTTGATGGAGCTCTGAGTAACCTGATCTAGTTAAAGACGTCCCTGCTCACTGCATGGGGGTTGGACTAGATGGCCTTTAAAGATCTCTTCCAGCCCAATACATTCTATATTCTGTGCTTCTATTGATGTGGTGAAGTCTTTAATTCCCATGCAACTTGCCTTCCAGCCCGTTCAAAAGCCATTACTACTGGCCCCAGTCATATGTCTTGCAAATAGTCAAGGTCACACTGCTACTTGAATCATCAGATTGCTCAGGTTGCTTAGTAAAAGAAACTTTTCTTACCAGGAACTTGAAAGAGAGAGAGATACAACTGTTCCATCTCCTCCTCCAAAAGATAGACTGGGAATGTGGTACAATCCAACAAAAGGTGACAAGCTGCAGAGAAAGCTTCCTTGCAGTCACCTCTAAGGGGTCCCAAGACAAACATCACTTGTTCCAAGTCCCACTCTTCCTCCTCCTTTTCCTTTTTATTGCCAGAGTTATGGTCAGAAGGAAGAGGATTAGAATTCTTGTTCTTGAATGGTGACCCTCGAACCGAGAACAAGTCTGACAGCATTTGTTTAAACTGCGGTACAGTGATTTGCTTTGCATCCCATGGGCTCTTTTTCTTGCTAGTGCTGTCAGGTAATCTGTAGCCATTTTCTTTTTTCTCTTTTCCACTCAGATTCATTGCTGAGATGCTTTCAGCACTTGGTTCTTGAAATTGCACCCCAAAGATGTATTTACTGGAAAACCTGGCAACCAGCTCTTGGATGCAATACAAAGTCTTCTGAATGCTCCCCCCTTTCTTCCAGACATCATCTCTCTCAAGGGTTACAGCTGGCACCCCCAAGTGCTCAGAGAGCTCTGGCGAGGAAGCACTTAGAACAATGCCGCTGTCTTCTGACTTCAGGGGAGGGAATGGAGTCTCATCCTCCTCCTGCAGCACAGACTTAGTCTCCAAGGTTATGTCCAAATTTTCCTTTTTCACTGGGCTCTAAAACACAAATGTTAATGTGGTTAATGTGGCACTGCATAGATTATTTTAAACTATGTAGAACTGTGACAAGCACTGGGGAACAGCAAAGACAGAAAAAAACCCCACCCTAGTGTTTCCAGATACAGATTACTTTTGCAAAATCATGAAACATAGTTATTTGCAAGCAGTTCAACTCACTCAGTTTTAAGACCTAACAAACATTTGTATAATCCTAACACCTTGATTAACCGAACACCAACAGATCCATAGCTAGAGATACTTACCGAATGGAAACGTTTTCTTGAAACCATCTCACTGCTAGAACAGTATCACATATGTTGCATTACTTCCAGTCAAATGCACATGTTTGTTCTACTGCAATACTTTGGCAGGCTGTGCTTGTGTGACTGCTTTATGCCATCTATTCTTCATTCCCTGTCATGGTCTTTTGCACTCAAATAATATCACATTGTGTTAAACTAAAGTATTGATTGAGAGCCTTGAGGACTTAACCAGCTGTAAAGCTGGGCTTGATTTGGCAACTTTAATTATCAGCAACTGCATGATCCCGAGTTCCTTTTCAAAATCATTAAGATCCCATTCTTCTCAAGAGGTAGTATTACAGCCCCAGTTTTAGACAAGACTATAATCCTTCACTCTCACAAATAATTCCAACAAGGCAGAACTGAATAGCCAGAAAGAATAACAAGGCATCACGTAGTTGTGGAAGAAGCCAAAGAAGATAAGTTTCAAAAAACTTTACTGCTGCAGTTCTCATCTAGGTTTAGGTTAGGAGAATTAACATTTTAAAATAAGTTATGTCACTAACAATTTTAAATGTCTATGAGTGGTTGAAGAACACCTACCCCATTTCCACTTCCTGTCTCGATGTCCAAATAGGAAGGGGGCATTTGCACTTTGCTCAGCACCTTAAAACAGGTCTTTAAGGCATGAGTAAGTTCTGGTAAACCTAATACTTCCATATTCTCCAGGAGAGATTGCACCATGTAACTAAGCATCTGTGGAAGGTACTGAGTCTGCACTTCAGAGTAGAGTTCCTAAAATAAATAGGCATTGTTCAAAATAGTTATCACCTATTATTATTTAACTGTCCAGCAACACTGAAAAATGACTGATAAAGTCAGTTCATGAACATTTAAGCTGTACAAACTTCCTTCAGTGCTAGTTCTACTTTCCTCATTCTGTATGATGAACACTAAATCACACTCTAAAAATCTTATGATATTCAGCTAGCTATTAAGAGACCAAAAAGTCCTAGGAAATTATTTATCCAAGAAGCAAAAGTTACACTTTTTCATTCCTTTGATAGAATCACTGTATTTTTAAATGCAAACAATTTTTATTTTGCTGGGTCTTAGCACATAAAACTATATTTTGCAGGACATGGCATGCATAAACACAGGTATGCCAATTTGTATTTTTTCATTTTAGGCAATCATAATATGAATTATCTGATCTTTGACCTTCTTAAAACTTTAAAGCGGTTAACATCAGCTTGCCTTACCAAAGGAATCACATCAAGAAGAAACACCAATAGTGTGCAGAGCTCTGAAATTGTAGGAGGAGTGCTAATGTTTTCAAGAGGATATCTCATCTGTGTGGATTTGTTTCTGGATTGAGAGAAACATTATTACGTAAGCCTTTTTCCTGTAAAAATTCTTGCTGCAATAAAAAGCTTCATTAAATCCAGCACAAAATACTGAAAAGCTAGGTTTTCTGAAGAAAAGTAAACTGGCACTTCAACAAAGGATAAAACATTCTGTCAAAACAACTTAAACTGTAGCTTGCGTGTGGATGCTAAAGTGCTTCTAATTTTTAAGACTGAATCTCTGTACACAATCCTACTACTTAAAGTATAATCCTCTATCTTATATTTAGAAAGAGACAAAAAGATATTTTTATTTTTCTTCAGAAACCACTTGTTCTTCCAAGGAAGACCTCTCCACCTCCCATCCCAACCATTTTCCTCCTTCAACTTTCATTCTCAAAGTAATTTCTTTTGTTCTCAGGTTGCTAGTTTACATCTAATTGTTTACTTTTTTGCCCTCTTGAATTATCTTAGGATGCAACTTATATATCTGATTCTAACATGTGTTACATCCCTTCCAGAATTTAAATGCTTCAGTAAACTTTATTATCTCACATAGATAGCTCTTAAGTGGCATTTTTAAGAGCAGCACTATTGTTTGACAACATAAACACCTGAAACAATCTTCAAAACATTTGGTCATGTAATCCCAAAGAAAATCTGTGCTCAAGGATGTGATCAACAAATTGACTGTCTTGACAATTTCTGAAGCATTTTTGTTCTCTTTGATTGCACTGTGTGAGAAAAAAAAAAGAAAACAGATGTCAGTGAAGATTCTAAGAGCATGCACATCACAATATTAGCTGATGCATTTTAAAATCTTTCCCTCCTCCTTCTCTATAAACTAAAAGAAACTGATTGTTTTAAATCACAGACTAAATCATTCTGGAAGAGCTAGAACTTAAGCATCTTTCCCTCAGATGAAAGAAATCAAGCCTTCAGCTTTGAAAATAAAAAGGCTAAGAGTTCTGTCAGCAGATTTGGCCAGTATCACTGGATTTCATCATCACCAATCATGTGCAGTGTACTTTTCCTGTTTGCTAATCAAACAGAAATTGAGACTGTGGGAGGAAAAAGGGTAGTTGTGGAAAAACCTCATCTTCAGTACAGGTCACTTTGTTACACAACAAACCGTCCTGGTTAGATTTTAGTAAGTCAGCTTAATATGAATGATAGGGTTTCAGTTCACATCTGAACACTTGTAGCTATACCTTGCAAGTATGTTGCCACTTTGATTGTAGCTAAGTTTGAGATCAGACCCAAGCGCATCTTTGCAGTAGGAATAAAAGGCTCTAACAACTTCAAGGAACAGATCCCCAACAACCTGCGGCCCTAAAATTGAAAGAAAAAAGAATCTAGTAGTTACATCAAAGTGATTGCTAGGCAGCTCAGTTACCGACTTGTATAGGCTTAAATTAGGGGTATCTAGACTAAAAAAAAATCCACCATCAACCAAATAGGAAGACAATGCTTTTTGAAATGTTAGATTTTGCAGTTAAAATAAAATTAAATCTGTAGTTAAATATGTGCTTTGGGCTTTTGTTTATTTGGTCTATTGGTTTTTTAATTCTAGTCAGGTACCTCCTGTTGTTCATTTTAGGAACTTTTAAAGTAATACTTGGAAAGGCACAGCACCGGTTCTACATTACACTTAAGCCACTTCAGTAAGGCACCGACACTGCAATCATTTATAAGTGGGCATAATCATAACTGTAAGTCTACAGTTCATGCGTCAAAAAACCCCACCATGTCTGTGTCCATAAGGAAAACAAGCAGATTTCCCAATACACATTCAATGCAGTAACCTCAATTAAATTTAGAGGGACAGAAGATGAAAAAATCAGTAAACTGAGGAAGGTCAAAGGCCTAAATATACATAAAAATGCATATTTATAAACAATTTCAAGATGAAAGTATGTTAAGTGTGTGCTGACAACTGCATCCAATTTTTGAGGGTCAGCCCTTTTTTGTTTTATCAGAAATTGTCTACAGAGGAGGTGTACAAATAATAACACATTAAATATAGAATCATTCAAAACCCCCCAAAATTAGTGTATAAATCATTTCAAAGAGTGATTCTAGAAAGGGAAAAAAAAAGTTAAAGTGACTAAGAGTAGTAGAAAAGGTCAAGGATTTTTGTTATGCTTTAGTTTGTTACTTTTGGGAAAAAAAATTGCATTGGTATATCCATTTCAGTAGGAAGTGAAAGTCATATTGACTTAAGGCTCAATAAGTTATATTGTATGTGCTGTCTGGAACAGAAAAAATAAACTGTATCATGCAGTTCAGCTAAATAACCCTTATTTGTAGTTCAGATTAACACTCACTGTCAGCCAGATAACACATAAAATAGGGTAGTATTTCTCATCTACTTACTTGTATTGATGGATAAATTCATAATGTAACAACCTTAGCCTCTTCTGCAGCATTTTTGTCAGGAATTAAAAAAGCTTTATATAAGAGGCTTTAATAGTAATAGTTTTTTTTCTAAAAGCCAGCTACATCCAGCAGAAGGAAATGTCAGCACCACCATCTTGTAAACAGACTAATAACTGCTTCTACTAAGAACTGCTTCTACTAAGGTAGCATTCATTTGTTAGACAAATAATAGAGAATCCTCATTTTTCCTGGCAGTGCTTTGATAATTCTTTAGCAGGAAATGTGCTTAAAAGGAACCCATGAAACAAAATAAGCTTACCAAATACAGGATCCTGCAAAATGAACTACCACTCATGCTTAGCTTCGGTACCTGAGTTTTATACTAAGTCTACAAGCTTAGTCAATGGTAATATCATTCCTCCACCCAGCATAATACCTACACTTTGGGAAATAGTCAGTCGTGAAGACTCAATTGGCTTCTAACAAATACCAGTCCGTAGGCTT
This sequence comes from Apaloderma vittatum, assembly GCF_000703405.1. Taxonomy (NCBI): domain Eukaryota; kingdom Metazoa; phylum Chordata; class Aves; order Trogoniformes; family Trogonidae; genus Apaloderma; species Apaloderma vittatum. Next base: position 11,845 of record NW_009710800.1, on the reverse strand, counting down.
CTCATGCCTGTCAGATTCACAGAGTATAATGTCAAATATTTATCTGTACATGCATGGCTCTTATAGAATACTGCTAAATCCTAAAAATCTGTCAAGCCACTTTGGTTTAAGTTTTTATGCAGAAAGGAGAACTTGCCCTTCAAAATAAGGGCCGACAGAGCCTCACCGTTCTGGTGCTGGCGACTTCATTTAGACAACAGGACAGATGCGTGACAGGAAAGAGGAAGAAATTCTTCACAGCTTGGTCACGAAGTCTCAAACTATAGCTCCCACAGCAGCGTCAGGCCGGCACAAGCTGGCAGTGCCGCTGACGGAGGCACCCTTACCTCCCTGAATCTCTAACAGGCTATTCCCAGCTAGAGCACCTGCAGGACAGGGGTACTGCCCACCTTTATAAGGCACAAGAAAGAGGCCTGACAGAATTTTAGAGAATAAGCTCCAAGGAACAAATTAAGCAGAATACCGAGACTAGGGCAGAAGTGGTTCTTTTCAACTGGACCCTCAGATTTCAGTTCTGGGTGCAGAAGAGCGCACAGAGCATTAACCTCACTTGGATACATCCACGTTGCATAGTGGAGTGCTCTGCAGAAGAGCCAGAAAGAAACCGGGGAGCGCGTGCTTGCTCCAGAGCACTGCTCTGAACCAGGTCCAAGGCAAGGAGCCCCCTGCATGCTACTGCACAACAGAATTAGGAAGAATTGTGTAGGTAGTTGTCCCGATTCCTACTGCCAAAGGTGACAAAAACCCACTTGTAACAGTCGTTAGCAGATGTAACAGAAGTGCCAGGCAACGTTACCTATTTCAGGTTTGTCAAGGAGACTGATGAGGATGCGGAAGGGTTTCAGATAAGCTTGATGCTGTTCCTCTGTATCAGACTCTGGGAATTTCTGATGTAAAATTTTAATCAAACTCTGCAAAAAAGAAAACATAAAAATGAAAAGAGAGACTGTCATTTTATGAAGACCTGAATTGTTTCTAAATTTGATTTTGCTTAGTATTGACTACAACCGAACTTCAGTTTTCCATACAAGGTAGATTAAGTCAGTGACGTCTCCTCACTGCTTGTACTCAAGAGCTGGCCTTACTCAGACAAGTATTTTTAAATAATTCAGGCAGTTCATCAAAGATGTTACCTTTTGGTTTCATTAGATTCCATTCGTAATGCAAACACATACAATATTGGAGTAAGTATAGCACAGCAGGCATTCAGATAAATGAAAACATAACTACCAAAAGGATGTTCTCTTTAGGGACAGAAAGTGAAGGACAAATCAGGTGGCACTGTGAACAACTCTAGATACAGGATCATAAATACATCTGTATACAACGAACACCAACCTCAACCAAAAGACCTTTAGAGTATTTTCCAAAGAAATAAATAGCATGGTCTTCAGAAGTTGTTGAGTCTGAAGCAAAAGTACCACCTTTAATATCAGAGCCTACGAGATAAACAGAGGCATCAGGAGTGCAGAGAAACACTACAGTACAGAGTGCTACACACATGCCATTTATACAAATATTGAAATACACTGCATTTTTAACCTTTGTCCTTTCAACACTTTGCCTTAAACTAGCTCATGTACTCCCAAAGGTCGGCCCACATATCACAACGTGAGGGATTCAGATGTGCTGTACCAAACACAGATCAACCCCAAGGCCAGACAAGCCCCAGATACGAGAGCAGCATGGGCAGCCTTCATGCCACCACATGACTGCAGCTCTTGCCCTGTCACTTTTACCCTCCTCTTAAACCACTCAAAGGAGGCAGAAGGGGAGAAGCGATAGCTCTCTTATAGCCCCTCCTGGACAATTAAGCACACAGGGGAATTAATAGACTATCACTTCCAGAAGAGCAAGGTTAAAATAATGCCCCACTTCTTTCAGTCAATCGAACCACTTCAGAATGAACTGAACAGAATCAGAAATAACTCATCAGATACCCTGTGATTCAGGACAGGGCAATGAATTCACCTTTGAAGTGAAGACCTGTTTGCCAAATGAATGATTAATCTTATTAAATAGGTACTTAATAAACAGCAACTAAACAACACTTTATCATCATTCATTAACTACTGAAAAAGTGTATTACATTTTTAAGGGCTGATTTTTTTCCTCCTAAGTATTCAGAATACTGAGTATCACTGTATGTTGTACAGTACCTAGCAACCAAGCATACAATCTTCTATTGAGTGACATGTCTCTCCTCAACAAGGTCTGCGTAGCTGCTGATAGAATATAGACTAAATCGGTCCTGCACAATAGAATAGTGCTTTCGTTGCAGTCCTAGGATGAAGAACACAGATACTGTAGCTGTTTATGAACACTGAAACAAATCAAATTGGTAATGAGCTGTGGTTTTTTTTTAACCTGGTAATACTATTGTTTTGGAAGGAAAAAGCAACAAACCATCAACAACAAAACATTTTGTATGCTAAAAATCTCAACAAAGGGAACCTGACACAATTGGGATAATTTTCATATTTAAGACACAGAGCTCCTATTAAGCTAAAAATACCAATTATGTTATGCGTTAAGGCTTAAAATTACCTGTTACCATCAAAATACTGACTATACTACCATGTAAATTAGGAAACAATGAAGAATCGATCTTGTTTCAAGTACTATTTTATTTCCTTTAATAGAAATATCTTAGTTTTTTGCAGACAATTCCAAATGCTGAAATTCTGCTTGAAAAGGGAGCTTGACTTTTTTTCCATATGCATTTTCTCAGGGCTAAATACTTCAAGCACATTCCAAATATTTTGCAATATTCACTGTGTGAAAGCACATCTTCATTTGAAGCTGTAAGGAGCCTGAGAAGCAGCAGAGTCTCCTCTACTATTAAAACTGATGAGGGAACAAGAAACGGCAAAATCTGTTCACTGATTTTGAAGGTATAAAATTCAGACTTTTGGTAATTACAGAGGTAGGAGCTAGATTGGTTTCACAGATGACACCTTCCTGCACAAACTGCGCATGTGACAATAGCAAAATAGTCCTCTTACCAAAGCTGTATAAAATGGGAAGAAGAAGAGAATCACTTCTAGAGTGTTTCTTTGCACAAGGACATTAGAATCCAAGACTGATGCACACAAAGACTTTATCTGTAAGAGAAAAAAAAGCACAATGGTGCTTAATGATAACACTTAAAACTACAATTACTGTTAATGATCACAAGAAGGAAAGAATGCAAACTTGGTAACATGTGAACAATACGTTTTAAAATAAGAGGATAATTAATCTGCCATTTAACTTCTGCCCCCAGGATGAGTTTAAAAAAAAATTTGGTGGAATAGTGTTAAAAGAATCATTGATACTTACAAATTACTTGCATACTTGGTTTTACAACAACATAGAATGTCACAATGTGACATCACCAGCTATAGGACAGAATGTGAAGCCTCACAAAGTGCAGTTATTAAAGTACTCTTACTAGTTTTCCATCATTCAAGTTTAACATAAATGACTACCTTCTGAAAATCTCAATCTTATTGGAAAAAAAAAAGATAGTAAATTTCAGAATTGTCTTTCAGGACCGCCAATACTTTGAGAATCCTACATTAAACGCTGCATATACTATATTATAGAAAGGCTGGTCCTCAACCTTAAATGGAAATTCAGAACAAGTAGAGAAAAGAAGTTAAGTTTACATTCTGATTTGAAACAGAGTCAGTCTTTTAAGGCTGCTTGCAGCGCTGATTACCAAAAACTGCAGCAGCTTCAAAAGACTTGCATTCTGCATGCTAACCAAAATCAGTACGGGAGATTCTCTGCTATATTTCGGGTAAGATGCTCTCATGAGGTTACCATATCAAGCAGTTCCATCAGCCTCTCTCTCTCTGCAAAATATTTCTAAGAGCATGTCATTCTAACTGAATACAGAGAAGGCAAAATCTGCTAGTATGCAGGTATTATAGTAGATAAGCCCATTTCATGAGGAGTGTAATGAACTTACTGTGAGCTTATAATCGGTGCCGAGCATGTACTTCTGCTGTTTTCCAGGCAGCTCTCTGTTGATATGGCTGACAACAAAAAGAGAAGCAGGCAGCCTGATGGATGGGCTGACCAGGACACTGCCCCAGAGTGCTCCATAGAACGTTTCTTGGCCCATCAACAAGGAGAGCTTCACAAGCAGAGCATCTGTCCTGTATTGCAACATATTGGACATGAGAAAAGATGTCAGTTCAGTTTTAGATCATAAAAAGGCAACTACACACAGAATTTGTATTGTAGTTGATGTTATTTATTTAATTTCTTCATCTTTGTACTATCAGTAGTGTCCTTGTCACAAGAAGATGGTCAGCATCTGATTGTACAAGAACAATCAAAAAACACTCAATTCTTTGTCACTGTGCACACTCACTGACACAGTACCTGTGCATACTTTGGAAACTTCTCCAGTAATTATCTGCAGAATACTTTTGGTAAGAGGTGTGCAATGCCAAACTGGAAATAATTTAAGCCACTAGACTCTGAAAGCCAACTTTATCAGTCAGGGAACTGGAATGTATCCTATATATTTGTACTTATAAATCAATGGGCTCAACTTGTAAGTTACTGAATGAAAAAATAAAACTCCACCATGAGAGAAAATGATACATTGTCAGTGATTACACAACGGACCAGTATACTGAAATTAGTTTAAAGGTAGTCACATTGGAGGTCCTATGACTGAAGGCACATTATTTGCTTTCATGACAGCACTCTGGTATTTTACTACAATGTAGAAATTAAAACCTCATGTGAGGAATGCAGAAGTGAGAAAAGAGGAAGACCAGTATAGAAGAGGGACACCCCTCCCAGTCTGATATACTTTTCCATTTCTTTACAAAGCAGATCTCAAGCCATTTTTCTCTTTTCTGTTTTCTGTGTGTGCGTGCAAACTCACACGTGTGTGTCTGTTTAGGAAGGAAACAGTTTCCAGGGTGAAGCACAACCTGAGGTAGTACTTCTGTCACTTTCAGGAACATCAGGTGATGTATTAGTGTTAGTCCTCAATGTTGAAGATTCTGAAAACATTCAGTGGAGAGTCTCTTGCGAAGCTGCATTTTAAATTAACTGAACACATCTTCTGACAAGGTATCTTGTTCTAGCTTTCCTGCATCAGTATCATTATGCTGAGTAAATTAAAGAAAGACCCCAGCAACTAGTGCTGTACAAAAGTGAAAACTATATACCATCACTTATAAGCCTGTCTGACAAAAAGCACATACTAAAATTCATGTTTCTACAGCTGATGTATAAAAGGTATATACTTGCCCATAGATCTGATGTTCTGAAACAGGCAACTGAATGCTACTCAACAAGTTGGGAACACATGTAATTTACTCTTAGCCACTCTAGCAGTTGATATGAACCTTCAGTTGAATACTTGTTTTGAGAAAGAGGCATTTGACATGGAACTATTTTGCCTATCAGCTGTAATCTATGAAGTCTAGCATATCCCACACTTTTTTTTTTTTACTTGTTTTTTTTTTTTTAAAGCATACATCCAGCTACTTAAGATTCAAAAAAGGGCAGAGAGAACAGTCAACACATCCAGACTGGTGATATAAAAGGAAGTACATTACAAAGTGCAACATTTAGTGACTCTTTAGGCAAAGAAACATTCAGGTGAAACCTACAGTGCTTGAGTCCTTACGAGATCTTATAAAAGAGTTTTGGTGACTGAAGTAAAATCACTACACAAATGGGTGCTGAGATGCTCTTCTCAGCACATTTCCTGATCCTGACTTTATCGTATAGAATGCCGCTGTCACTACTGCCAGGGGCACCCAAGAGTGAGAGACACACTTTTTTGCACAATAGATTTTATAAGAGTTGCCTCTTGCTTGTGTTTTCGGAACCTGAGGCTAAGCATCTGGTATAGAAAGACTGGAAAGAACTCAGCTGCTCTCTCATGCTATAAAAATTAAATAGCATTTATCAACAGAACAGTGGTTTGGGGAGTCAGGATAATTATTTAGGAGTTCAGAGGATGGTTAAGAAATATATTTTATTCCTTTCTCTCAGGACATCAATTTTTAACCTTCATTTTCCTCTTCTGTCCTCCTCCTTAGATGAAAATAGAAGGGAAAAGGGTTCTTCTACTTTAGCATTATTTGTTGCACCTTTCACAGACTCATCATTCTTCCACCCTCAGAAGTTCTTTTATCAAGTCTTTCATATAGAGAGCTGACAGAAATTTCCTGAGAATTCCCTAGGAAACCGAAATACTGCATATTGCTTTTTAATTAATATTAGTCCTCACCTGTCATAAATTTCTGATCCTTCTTCCAATCCAGGCAACAGCCCAATTACAAAGGCTTGAAGACCAGGCAGGAGGGACTTTTGGAGAGGAAGGAAGTATTTCTCATACAAACCAAGGAGAACAGGCCTTACAGACATTGCTGCATTTGCCAGTAGAGGAAACAAACCAGAGCTTTTTTTTTAAAGCAAAAAAAAAGAGAAAAAAGTAAGAAAAAACATTTAGTTAATTGAAATAGACTGTGAAATGCATACGCCCTTAAAGAAAAATTTACCTGTATAGGAATAAATCCTTGGCAAGCCATTTTGTCCCAATAATTTTAAAGATTATTTCATATGTTTCTAGTGCCTTTAAATGCACTCCACTAGGTAATGCTGGATGTAAACACTGAGATAATCTTTTACTGATGATCAGCCGCCGTGGCAATAGAGAATACTTCAGGTTACTCTGAAGAGCCTGTGGAAGAAAGGAGATGAGAATAAATAGCTATAACGTAAAAGGTGATGTATACGATGATTGCAGGTCAAAAGTTTCCTACTAGCGCACTGAGAAGAACTAAATACATTCAAGGCTTTTCCCTCCTAAATTATTTTGTTACATTGAAACAGAAGAGTTGTTCAATTGAGTTTTCATATGGAATCAGTCATGAACAACCTGGTCTGACTTTGCTTAGAGGCTAGAAATAGGAGTCAAAGGACAGGACAGTGACAAGAGACCCTTATTCTATCTCCAGTGGAAGTAGGGAAGTGACAAGAAGAACATCTCAGCTTTTAGGGGCAGGGAATAAAGTAAGAATTAAATAGCTATCTTTCTTTACAAATTTTCATTTCACATATAGCTGAAATATAAACAAAAATCCTTCCAGCCAAAGCAGGCATGATTAAATGGGGCAATAACATCTTAGAAGTTATTTCTGTGTGGCTACACTCAGTAAGCTTTATTAACTACACCCCTATATTGACCTATTAAGTAAAAGAGGTTGTGGAACAGCAAATAGTTAACTAAGTATCGCAGACAGACCAGGTCGCTGGAAAAAACAAAGAGTAGCACCTCTCTTTGTCAAGGTTACTCTCTTCCTTGAACTATGTATGCATTTCAGCTGGGTAATTAAGTAGGTTCTTCAATTCAGAAACAATCAAAAAAAGAAGTTGCAAGTGAATGGCACTTTAGCCCTTGAACACTGCCTGCTAAGGCCAACGTGCTTCACTGCAGACTGACATTTAGGATGTTTTCAGGATTAGGCAAATTGTTGACTCTCCCAAAGGTTAAGTCATGGTCTTATATTAAGTAATTATTTTAAACCCGAGGTTCTTCTATCCTGACTGAGAAAAAAGTTTTGAAAAAGCAGCAGACGAGGGAACTAACTTTTCCTTGCTCGTTTCCAAAAAAAAAACACCCCACAAAATCGTTCAGCAACAATGGAGACATTCACTTGAATGCTGAATACTTTCACGAGGAGTAAAAGGAAGAGATAAAACCCATCAGTGTGGGCAACTTATCATTTAAGAAGGAAGCTGCTGGGCATAAGAAGCTTGAATCTGTGAGACTACTACTGCATTATTTCTCCCATGTGCTGCCCTGCCTAAAGTGAGGGACCAGCTGTTAGTAAAGAGCTTCTATAGTAAATACAATTTACTCAAGAATAAAAAGGCTGAGAGTTTGTAACAGCAGCAAGTAAAGGTCACACCATTCTTAAACACACACAGTACAGATGTTGTTTAGAGCCGATTAATTTCCTTCTTTCCCTCCCCCACTATGAGCATGATATCTGCATCTTAGTAAGTACTAAAAACTAGAATCCATGAATGTAGCAATGCTTCACATATGAAGCAAAACCAGGTTATGTTTGTGGAGTTATCTTCTGTATTTTTCTATATATCTTTTATAATTGAAACATTTACTCACACATCACGAGTAATATTACTTCAATATTGAAGACTGAAATCCTTAATACATGCAATAACTTTGAAGACTGCTTGAAAGCTGGACTTTGAAACATTCTATTTATATTGGTTGGCATGTATTTGCCCACACCCTTTGTGTATATAGTAGAAAGTAATTACAAAAAAATACACCACTGGTAAATATTTCCCCCTCAACCTTAAGACTGAATAAATACCATCTTAACATTCTCTCAGTTAAAATTTAAATATCAACTAAGTAGAAAATAAAAACATTCACTGTTTATTACACAGAGAATCTGATCATTACAGAAATAATGCCATTTCACACACACAAAAAAGTCATATTTTTCTTATTTAATTTTCTAAGGATGTAAAGTAAATCTCTACCAGAAGATAAGCACTCTCCTTCCCCAAATATCAGCTAAGCAAAACATTCGGTTAGAAAGGGAAAAAACACTCCAGGCATCTTAGGAGTTGAACAGTGGATATTCAGCAATAATTAAGTGTTAAACTAAGAAATATTTAATTTCTCTTGGGTAACTCCGAAACCTTCGTATGTCCAAATTCCAGTAGGTGAGATGAACCTAGAATATGTCTACATTCATGTACATGTGCCAACTATCCTGCTTCATCTAAAGAATGAGAAGACATCTCTGTACCGGAAGCAAGATCTGAAGATGTTTATTATGATCCTGATACACAAGCTGAGGAGAATTTTTGCCCATCACACCAGAATGATCCGGAGATGAAACATCCTTCTCAAAAGCAAATAGCCTTTTTCTGATTTGGGTTGAAGAAATACACAGTTGGACACAAGCTAGAAATCTTCTCAAGAAGGGATGTTCCTGGTCTCTGATCTTCCAGTAGATGCAAGGGATTTTGAACCACACTGCGGTATCTTAGAAGACGGTGGGTGCATGAAGAGCCATTCCAGCAGAGAGGTAGACTGGCTGCTACTTTGTTGAAAGGCTCAGATTCTTAACATCTTCCCCAGAATTACAGGGCTCAAAGAATTTTAAAACAGTTGAAAGACATTAATTAGCGGGCAGATCTAAAACTGTGCATTGAAATAAGGGCGACATGATAATACACATATTTCTATGGCTAATTAATTTCTGTGAACTGACAGGCAAAGCTAAGAAGCTTGATTTTTAAATATCTTGAGCTCCCACAACTGAAAAAAAAAAAAAGATCAGTTGTCTTTGAGATTCAGGACCACTGCCATGCCATTATAAATCGCAGCTGTTACAGGCAGTTAAGTGTTGCAGTCACAAACCTGGTACCATTGGCACTATGTGCAAATGAAGATCCCATCCCAAACCATCGCTTCCACATTCAGAATCCACCACGAGTGACCGCAGGTGGACGGCTCTGCTCATAGGTTTCAACATCTGTTATTCTCCCATTCTTTTGATTCTCATGAGCTTAATTTGACTGTCTCCAGTTACAAATGGGCTGAAGCCCAGCCATGATCTACTTGTCCTCCTTGTCTCCAACTGCTCGCCAGGTGAGCAGTTAGAGTGGCAGACACACTAAATGCCACTTGTTGCTCATAGCAAGGATTGGCTTGAGAAGCCTGAACTGTCAGCAAGCACATCACCCAGGGGTTTGGGTCTCACAGATCAGTGAGAAATGAACAATCCCAGAACACCAAGAAGTATCTGACCTCCCGCTGGCTTTGAAAATAAAGACTTTAACCAGTAAGTCAGGAAAAAATGAGACGTGCAAAGTAATGTGCCTGTCCAGTTTTCAACTTTTTACAGGTTCTTCTTCTTCATGACTGACTAGGGAACACCTTATACACACTAAACATTTTCTAATGCATAAGCGTGCTCAGAGGTTCTTTGAATGTGGGCTATAAAGGATAGAATGGGAAGACTATTCTTTGCAGTGTTTTATACATGTGCCTTAAATCAAAACACAGACACACACATTTCCATAGTTACTGGTTTAAGTCATTCTGCACTGCTTTGTAGCACCACTAGAGATCAGGTAGATCAATTTTCCTAGACATAAAAAATCCCAAGTGAATCAACTGACTATTTTTCTTTACATACCTCCATAAAAAAGCAGCATGTAGATCAATTTATAAGATCATCTTATAAATTGAAGACACTATAACTCTTGTTTTAGACCACAGCGGTTGGGAGGAGAGGGGAAGGAGAGCCTATGATTGTTTTCCACTGATTCATTTTTCCAAGCAAGTAAAAAAAAAGCTCTAAACAGTGCTCCAGCTTCCATAAAAACAATGGCTGAAGTTCGAACATGGATGTGAGAAAACTGTAAACTAGGAGTTGGAGTCGTATTAAAACTCCAGGGAAAAAAAAATGCATAAAATATCCTTAGTCCTGCACATTGCATTTATGCATCAGGTGTGATAAAATTCCATAAAGCAATTAGGAGGCAAAGCTTCCCTTCTTCTCAAAGATATAAAGCTCGCTTTCAACAGAAGGCAAGTGGTGCCTGCATTTGCAATTCAGCCAACAGTTGTTAAAGGCTGTGGCAGCCAGAGTTCTCATATGAAGCAACTGGTGTAATTAATGGCTATGCTCATTAAATCTGTATTTCAGAAGAATCCTTCTCTTCTCTCCCTGCAAGAACAGACATACTGTAACATTAAGTGTGGCTACTGAAATAGACAATAGTTGTGCAGCTGCAATGATTTTTGTGCTCTTTTCCCTTCCCCTCCAAACAGACCAAGTGTTTGAGATCAATTTTGTGAAGCAAGAGAAGCCTACAGAAAGAAAAAAGTAATATACTTATTTCCTACAGAAAGTCAAATTAAAAAAACCAACAACTTTGAAATTGCATACTCAAGACTAAAGATTAGTATTGTAAGAACTTATAATCTGTGCATTTACGTGCTTGTATTATGCTCATGGATAAAAAGCTGACTGAAAGTGCTCTTTTAGAGCAAACACTGCTATCATTATTAAGCAAGTGAACCATGCGGTAAAAATAAAACAAATTCCTCCAGAACAACTGATTTTTCAAAGGTTATAATGTTTTCTTTTCATGGTGAACAATAAATATAAATGAACATCTTGCTCAGAAAAGGTATGCTAGCCTGCCTGCCAGGCTCAGTGGCAGCAACCACTAGTAAAGCTTCTGTTCAAGCTCCATACCACTAATATCCAAATACTGTTGAAAAGTAGTTGTCAGAGATATTTCTGCCAATATGCATGGCAAAATCCTGTCTTGTGAAACACATGCATGAGCTTTCTTTTTTTTGGTAAGTTGGTTGGGGTTTTGTTTGGGTTTTTGTTGTTTTTTTTTTTTGGGGGGGGGGTGTTGTTGTTGTTGTTTTTTAATATACATGGATTAAATGAACAAACATGGGAGTTTAAATATTCACTTGCCAAAAAAACTAGTGAGATTTTGTGCTCTTCTGCGAACAAGTAAATTTCAGAAATTCTATGGAAAACTTCCTTTCATAGTTTCCTTACAGAGGCAGGCTGTGGAATACAGTATCTACTACTGCTCAGTTCTTCATTTCACAAACTGTATCACTCACCTACTCTTTGCCTGCACCCAGAGTTAAAATTTCTAGAAAACATACACCTATAATGTGGATAACACAAACTATGCACTTGAATTTTCCTAATGTGTTGGGCTTGCACGGCTGTATTTCGGTGGCAGAGGGGCCGTAGGGGTGGCTTCTGAAAGAAGCTGCTAGAAGCTTCCCCGAGGTCTG
>NW_009710799.1:138001-161051 GCF_000703405.1 Apaloderma vittatum | reverse complement strand
TATAATATATATTATATCTATATATTATAGATTATATGTGTTAGTGGAAACAGAACATTTCTAGCATGATTATCATACCAAATGGAAAATGTGTGCGTAGATCAGAGGTCACCTCTGCTCAAGTATTTAGTAAAGTATGGTAGAAATAAGAGGTTATTCAGAAACTTATGGGTGGTTTGGTGTTTGGGTTTTGTGGGTTTTTTTTTGTTGGTGGTAGTTTCCCCCCGCTCCTTCATTCTTCTGTGTCATCAGTCACGAAGTATACCCAGTGCTAATATCTGCATTTCCATCTACGCCCGTCTGGACTACCCAATCCTTCTCTGTTACGCCACCTTTATGAGGGAAGTGTGCACACCTACGTGTTTGGTTTTAGCAGGTGTCTCCCATTTTCATTGTCATATGTCAAAATTGGTTACGGTAGAATTGTTTTCCCCTACATTAAGAATTTAATTTTTTTCAGTTGTATTTTCATCTTTCTGGCGTCTGCTTTGATTATAAAGACTGGACCTCTGTGGAACCAGGAAACTACTGAGAGACCGTCTGTCTTGTAGCTGCCTGTGCTTTAAGATCACACTTCTTCCATCATGAGATGGTTTCTAGATGGGGAGCTGGGACGGCCCAAGTGTTGGCCGTTTGGCTGTCACAGCTGGCCTGGCATGTGGTGCGTTAACATATTGGGGATGTTAATATGTTGCAGATTTGCAAGTGCCAAATCTGTGCTTCTGGTGCGCGGATTCTGTTGGGCTGTGCTCTGAGCTGGACTTGGGTTGAAGTGGATGGGGTTTGGGGAGAAAGAGGTTGATTTATCCAGATGAGTTGGCTGAGAGGGTAGCTGAGCAAATCGTTGTACAGACATTGCTCAGGGGAGGTTGCCTAATTGCTAGAGACAGGAAGGAGCTCAGGGGTGGGTATATGAATCCCCTGCCAAGGGAATAATTGCATGGACTTGAGCTCTTGTCCAGTTCTCCTGAGGTGAAAGGCTTCTTCCTCTGGAAAGAATCGTACTATTCCTAAGCATCAGTGCTGGTTTTATGTTAATGTCTCGGGAAACATTCATGTTGGTAAAGATTGTGGTGGTGGTACTTATAAAAATATACCTGAGGTTTCAATGCATACTGGTTTACTTATCCTGCTTGGTTGGGAAAAGCATTTAGTAATTAAGTTAAAATAATTAAATTGGATAGTATGGGGAAAGGATAGATTTCAAGCATTCTTTTTCCCCTCGAGGTTACCGAATATTATTCTTACATTAGCATCTTGGAGTCTGCTGGGCAGAGATCTCGGGTAAGTTAAAAGCAAAAGTTCAGCTCAGGTAGAGTGAGAAGAGTGCTGTCTTGGCATAGAGAGTGCACAACATGCTTACGGATGGTGGCTTGGCCACCGCGTTCTTTTCAATAAGAACATTTTAGGAAATTTCATTGAAAGTGCAACATCACATCATGCTGTAATCATCTTTCTGTCTAATATAAACTATTCCAAAGTGATGTTTAAAAATCAGTGCCACTGTGTCCAGGAACCTCTTATCCAATTACTGAGATTATTATTACAGAGAACCTCTAATCCAATTTTACTGTGCTGTCTGAATATTGACTCTGGCATAGAACGCTTCAAAAAGCCCATCAGGTTTTTAGCAGTAGTAGAAGGTAACTTCATTCAGACGAAGGTGTTATCTGCCCCTCCACTTGGGGATATGTGGCTTCAGGGAAGTACTTACCACCCTGCAAAACCAGGTGTACTCTTTTTATGGAAAGGGCAGTTCTCTTCCCATTCCAGCCTGGAGAATCCTCTTGGGGTGAGGAAGTTTCCTGGTCCTGCTGTGTCCTGTCCCGGCGGGCAGCGAAAGGTCGGTGGGTGTGCTCAGTGCCCAGGCCTTGCATTGCCCAAATCTCGCTGCGCTACGTGGTTTAGGCTGTGAAGAGATGATGTGCATCTCTTGAAAACTCATCTACACTTGGATTTTCAGACCTTTTCTGGTTTAATTGCTTCAAACGTGCTGTTGAGTACTGCTGTAACATTGACCTGGTTAAACCTGGCAAAAAAACCTGAATCAGATACTGAGTGATGTGCATACAGAATTTTCCTTTCCTTGTCTCCCTAAGTATTTGTTTAGCCTTTATACTTAAGCTTATTTTACCTTTTTAAAATTGCTGTTGTAGTTTATATGATGATTATTTCCTGTAGTTGAACTTCATAATTTCTGCTGACTTAAGGCCTTTCAGTAGTTAGTATGTTCACGCACATAGTATTTCCCTTTTTTGTTCTTTCATTTTTCTTAAGGTTTTTTGCCATAATTACAGTAAATTATTTCTTTGATTGCATGTTGAGAGGGCAGAAATGCTGTGCCAGCAGCCTTTTTTTTATTCTTTGCTGCTGCTACTACTAAGATCTATGCACTCTCCTAATTTTCTTGCATACTTAGCTGCAATTGCAACTTTAACTAATTAATATTTACTGAATTCCAAAGTATTGCATGAATAATGTGCGATTAAAAATGTAAAAAGAGAAAAGGTCAAAATGAGGTGGGGTTTTTTGTATTTAAAATTCATTGGCATTATTTACTGGAGTTTTCCTCTAAGACGTTAATAGGATGGTGACATTAAACAATCTGCATAACTGTAGAACTATCAGAGGTATGTAGTAAAAAAGAGTTTGGCATTTAGCTGCGGATCAAATTTGTTTTCATAATTTGTAGTGAGAATTTCTTAGATCCTTGAATAAGACCTTTATAAAATACTGAAATTTTAATTCTGCTTTAGCTTTTCTAGGTGTTTTCAATTAGCAGAAGTTGACCAAATATTATTATTTTGGTAAAAGCCTTGACTACCTCTGGCAGACAAAACACGTTTGTATCAATATCTACTTATAGATCACTAGGTCTACTCTTACTGTAAAAATGAGCATTAAATATTTGTGTGAAGGCAACACAAAGAGTGGTTTTCAATGAATAAAACTTTCTGGGTTTGCTTTTGCAGTGGATGGCTGCATACACAGAGCTGCCGGGCCCTGCTTAGTTGCCGAATGTCGCAACCTGAGTGGCTGTGAGACCGGACAAGCAAAAATCACCTGTGGGTATGACCTACCTGCAAAATGTAAGTCAACCCTTTCTCAGCGATTTCTTCTTGTTTCAAGCACGTGGAACTGGTATGCATGCTTTATTTCCCTGTTGTCTAATTCAACAAGGTATTCATTTGACAAAATTAGCAGTGGGACTTAATTAAGCGTGTTCTGTAATAATGTCTTCCCCTCAAAGCAATTCAGCTTTTTCTGAATGATTATTTCACCTGTGTTATCCGATGAAAACCTACATGTCTCTAAAATATAAAGCATCTTTCATGTTTATTTTTGCGAGCTAAAACATATCCTTTCATATGCATAATAAAGGATTGGAAATGCTTTATGAAGTATGAACAAAATATACATTATCATATTTAAGTTCCGTGGAGACAGTTTTTGGAAATGTTGCATATTTCATATTCTTCATGCAGATTCCTTGATTGTGAGTACTTGAGAGCCGAGGAGATCAAAGTGATGTATTGCGCTTTCAGCTGCTACGTAGAGGCTGATTGGCAATTACTGCGAAGGCATCTGTCACACTTTAGCTTTCGACAGTGCAGCTCAGAGCTGGGATGTTTTTGCACGTTGAAAGTGGAATCGTGGAAATTCCCATCCTATCTGAAACAGGGAGATGGCTATTTGACTTTTCTGTGTAGCTTTTGAGCTTGTCTTAGGAAAAACTGACATGTCGACAGCACGTTGGTCGTCCAGTATATTATGTAAGAATAAGAAATAGGAGGTCTCTGGAAGTTGGGGTTTACAGAATAGTATATTAAGATATGGTGATACAAATATCAAGAAAGCATTACAAACAGTGTATAACTAGAGTTCAGGCTCTTTTTGTTTATGTGCTGTCTGCGCTAAGACCACTGGTCATTCGAAATGTTTACATCTGCTCCCTTAATATATTCTACACTTTTTTCATGTAAAATCAAGCGCTTGCTTCAGTAGCAGGTATCTTTTTAGATTCCTGTGGCCCTCAATGCTTTGGGTAAAGAATAAAATTGTTTTCCCAGTCATTTGTTGTCCCTTTCTATGATGATGATGAGAGTTATCAATTATTTCCTTGACAGTGATAATTATGATATAAGGGAAAACTTTGCTATATTTTGTACATAGCTTTACCACATTGCTTATTATTTATGAAAGGTTAATTTGACTAGAGGTCAGGGAAATTGTTGGGGAAGATCTGATGTGGTAGTTATGTTGGGTTTGTATGTGGCCAAAATCTTCACCGGATTCCCGTAAAATGTGTGGGATGTTTAGATAACAGATTTAAATTTACTCGACTGGAGATTTTTGATCTTTAATTCTTCCACTATTAAAAAAAAAAATCTTAGGAGGAGGGACAGAAAAACTGCTCATCCACAGGTGCGTAATTCCTCCCATGTATTTTAATTAGAGAAATTAAATACAAGGTATCAAACCAGCGAGCACTGAACTGTGATAGAAAGAGAAAGGGTCAGGTCTGAGGTGTGGTCTCCCTTTAAATTTTATAGCACTTTAATGTCTCTTGCTTAAGTTAGGTTCAGAGAACGGGATCCTCTTTGAAGGCTATTGGATTTTTTTTCTTTTATTCTTTAAGCAGGAATAATAAACATAACAATGTGAAATCCAATTATCACTTGCAGTCGGAAATAAAACCTGTAACCAGACATAGAGAGAAGTCAATACTCTTCTTAATCAATATGCTTAGAAATGAAAATTGCATCAAAGACATTTCTATTTAATCTTGCATCACCATGAGAGGGGGAAAGGATGCATTAACTGACAAACAGGCGTAGGGAGGGAAACGTACAGTTTGCATGCAGAGGCTGAGAATTAGATTCTCTTGATTTCTTAGATTTTTTTCCTTGAAACATATTTGTGTCAAACAACTGTTATTTTCTTTTACTTTTCCCTTTAGAAGCTTTGGATTGTAGGCTTATTAAATTACTGTTTCTTTTAGACCATTCATCTGAAAGTGATCAAACAAGACTGGTTTCATATTTTAAAAAGCTATAGAGCCACTGGATATCTTTTCTCACTTTGTGTCCCTTTCTGATAATAGTATGACAATTTAACCCCGGAAACTATTTTACATCCCAGTTTTGTGATGAGAACAGCACCGTGACGGGAGGTCCAGACTTTGCCATCCAGATGTGTCGTGGTGTGGTCCCGCGTGTCAGCAATTTGGTGAAGGTTATAGGTGAACGGGGAACTGCCAGCTTTCACAACGTGTTTGCTTTTCACTTATGTATTTGTATATATATAGGAGACTTAACTACAGTAATCCATTGACAGTTTGAATAACGCAGTGATTATTTTGTTGTCTCTGCTCTTCTGGTGGTTTTGGTTGGGTGAATAATGATAGTCAATGTGAAACGCATTTCCTAACATAACAAATCGTTATTTTTCTGTTAATTCGCAGAATTGTGCAATGCTGCAATTTTATTTCCTACCCCTGGGATGTCTCTGTCTGTAGTTCTAGTTCCTGAGATGCTTTGCTTGGAAGCAGTTTGCTGAAGTCAGCAACGCCGCTCTGGGCCGGGACAGCCTGCGTGTGTGCTCTCTGTTGCAGGACTTGGGCTTAAACTGAGGCCTCCGAGCTAAAGCAGCTTTAGTATTCAAAGGTCATGCCACGTGTTGCTTTGTGTTATGGAAAACTTGGAGGAAGCTGGAATTAAATTTGGCATTTGAAGGGAAAGTGTGCTTTGTTAGGAAGCTGGTAGCTGGCAAGTAAAAAGCACTGAAAATCTATTGTATTTCTATTTGAATACTTTGCTGTGTTTACTTAGGGTTAAATGAGAACCGATCTGATAAATTCTTCACAAAGGAAAAATTAAAAAATAGCATCTGACTGAAAACCGCAAAGATTTAGGGTATAAGCTGACTTTCTCTGATTTGTTCTTGTTGCATCTGAGTCGGGGATCAGTCTGTGAAATACACGGGTGACATTAAATGTTCAGGGAGACAATGCATAAAATAGTTCATTTTTTCCCCTCATATGTTTTTCCTAATAGCCTGAGCAGACCAAGATGAGCATGTCTATAGCCTAGTGATGTTCCTTTATGAACTTTTCAAGATACGCATTTTTGAACGCCAAAAATTTTAATCTGTGTGAAAATAGAAGTGAAAACAAATTGATTTTTCCAATTACCACTTAATGCAATGTTCCGTACAGTTTTACAGAAGTCAGTGTAACCACCATCTGCCTTCTGTGCTGCAAAAGCCTACACGAAGCCCCCTCAAATGCCAACTGAGTTATTTGCTGAATACCTAATTTGGTTGATGTCATCTATTGTTTTCCTGCAAACACCTATGCAGGCGCCCACGTTTTCGTAATGCTTTGGAGGGCTGAAAAAAGCAGTGCTTTTTGCTCTGAGATATTTTCCTTTAATGCTCTCCCAGGCCAGTCATCAATTACTTAACTTCAGTACTTTGTGGTGTTGTTCCTTTTAAAGAAAAGTTCATTCTAAATATTGTACAACTGGTCTTCAAACATTGAGCAGTACTCCGATACCGTCACGCTTTAAATAACAGACGACCAGTGTCTGTTTAAAGCTCTACAAATGTGTGTTTTCTTTCTCATTTGATTAATAGTCTCAGTTGGCTCCACTGGCAGAAAATGGTCTGAATGTAAATTGTGTTTATGACTGGAACCAAGGGTCCATAACAACCTCGCGGCTTGTTATCTGCTTGCAGAGGTTCGCTATTAAAAAAAGACCCTGTCAGAACATATTAGAAAATACAGTCCCGTTCTGCGAGGTATTTAACGGGCTTAAAACAAATTGGAGACACAGTGACATCCAACACTGGTAATTGGTACCCTGACCTTGGCTGGAAAGTACCCCCAAACTAACTTTTTTCTATTTTAAATATGTCTAGTAAAATTCCTTTCTTCTTCTGAAAACTGATAATAAAACTCCTACAGCTAGGAAAACAAAATCTTGCAGCCTCTAATATG
This sequence comes from Apaloderma vittatum, assembly GCF_000703405.1. Lineage (NCBI taxonomy): Eukaryota > Metazoa > Chordata > Aves > Trogoniformes > Trogonidae > Apaloderma > Apaloderma vittatum. The sequence goes on along the minus strand of NW_009710799.1, from coordinate 154,051 downwards.
GGATAGAGCCAACCCATCGGTAAATTAAACCTGGAAGGTGGACTTTCAGTGGAAGTACCTTGCTGGAAATGCTAGGCGGGTTCTAATTGGCAACAAAGCTTTAATGTTTAGAATAAATGTTTCTCTTTGCTTGGTATTTGTAGTACTTTAAGCAATATCCTTTACAGATACGATGTAGAGCACAGTCTTCTGGTCCAAAGTCACTGTGTAGATCAGCCTGGAGCAATAATGTGAACGTGCTCTCAAAAGACAATCCCTGCTGTGGAAAAAGTCGTTAGGAAGAGTGTTCGTATTAACCATGGTAGGAGGAATCAGCCTTCAAAGTTCTTTAATCAGGTTAAGAAGTGGAGATTAAAAAGCGTACTTCTATTAAATAGACATAATTTTGGTATTTAAAGCATTATGCTGATGTTGCAGGAGGGATGTCTCCCTACTCTTCGTCTTACCTAGGTAGCACCACATAGTCGTCAGCGTTGTTCACAAACTGTGTGCCAGCTCCTGGGGATAAAGAGATGGCTGGAAAAAGCTCTAGATAAAAAAGCTCCTGAAACAGCACTGAGCTGCACCAGCAGTTTGCTCTCCCTATTTTTTTTCAAATCTTGAACCTTTAGCATTACTTAAAGATTTTAAACTAAGTTTAAAATGAAGCAAAGCAAGTTATTGTTAACAAAGGTCCAAACCCCCTTGCTCTTCAGTGATATTTTTGTTTTGATTTCTTTGGAAAGGGATTTTTTTTTTATGCTTAACAAAACCACCTACTACATATTTCTGTGTTTTTCTTCTGAGTTAAGTCTAGATCTCAAAAGTTTTTTTTAATAAGGTCAATTTATATACTTAATGACCATTTTGAAAATAAGTGCAGTGATGTCTTTATTGTGTTTTAATTTACTCTAATTGGCTCCAGTAATCTTAATGACCTGCTATATTCACCGCTAACAATAGCATACATGGCATAAGCTGTAAATGTGTTGTTGGAAAGGAAATATTAATGATTACTTCTGTGATCCTAAAACCTGCTGAGATTTTAGAAAGGGTTTATGGTATAGCGTAAAGCTTTATGGCTATCCCTTTTGTACACCCACACACCCCCACATCCACACAAAGTGAGAAATTAGAACTTGCAGGGAGTGATGGAGAATGCATTTATCAACTTCGACTAAAGTAGTTCAAGCGTCTCCGCCTTTCCCAAGTCTGTTCAGGGTCCGGCATCAGGTTGGATGTAAAAGGGGGAAGCGCTGTAGCTCCCAGTAGAAATCCGTGGTTGTGAATCAGCAAGAATCTTTGAAGCATGGCAAGAGTATATGGTCTTTGTCCTTGGATTCGAGCCTAGCTCATATACATTTTTGTAATGGATAGATTCTTTAAAATTTAATTTGTGAATGGACCAGAGGGCACGTTTGTCAGTGCTCGGCATAGTGTCGTGCTGTGGTTAACTTACGGCTGTAAACCCTCGTTTCCCATTAAATTGTTCACTTAACAAATGTATGCGTTGCGGCTGAAGGAAATGTTTTACTATTGATCCTCACGGCTAATTCTAAATCCTCTTCTTCTGGGCATCACTTGTTACCGTCTGGTCATTGAGGAGTGAGCTCCAGGTCAGGAATGGGCACAGGCAAAATTAAGAGGAGGGCTGAACCGTTTGCTCATGAACGGGGACCGCCATTGGCTTGTAACGTGGGTGTTAATACAGTGGAGGCGATAGAAACTTGGTGCCATGAGTTTCCTGTCATGGCCTTATTTCTGTGATTCTGGACATCTACAGTTTCTTCACAGCTCTGATTCTCAGTGATAGTGAGAGCAGTTACGGAACGGAGCTTGCAGTGTCGAGTGGCGCCGAGAGGAGCCCATGCTCTTTGGTGCCACACTCTCCTGGCACCAGCAGCCGACATGCTGGGTTTCAACCTCTGGATACCCTCTTGATGAAACAAGAGAGTAAGTTACAACGTGTAAACGCTTTCCTGATGCTTAATTTATGTGTAAGGTGCTATTTAAAATGTTGCCCAGTTCGGTAAAAAATAATTTGCGCTGGACTATGCCTTCCCACGCGGATGGCGTGTTGGCACTGGAGCAGGGCGTTGTGCCCCTGAAGGCTAATATATTTTATTTCCTCCATACTTGGATGTAGCCTCTCCTTTTTACTCAAATTATAATAAGGAAAAAAAAAAATCTAATGGATAGTAGGAAAATAAACAAAATTCTGATTGCTACAGTCAGCTGACAAGGGGAAGGGGCTATAATGGGTTGTAATGGGTTTCCTGTCATGGCCTTATTTCTGTGATTCTGGACATCTACAGTTTCTTCACAGCTCTGATTCTCAGTGTTAGTGAGAGCAGTTATTGTAATGGAAATGTTTATGCTCCTTTAACTGCAGCGGTTGCTGCTGCTCCCACCCTAATACATTCCCTTAGTAGCCAAAACCTACGCTCAGTACTTGAAAAATTAATCTTTGATGCATGAGATTTTGTCTGCCCGAATTTTGCCTGTCTCATTTTAAATGGTGATAGAAATTGCTTACTGTAGTAAAACACAACATTAACCTCATAGTGTGTTGGCACTTTCTGATTTATGCTGGTTTAGTCTCTGAAAAAATATGCAGCCTGTCTCCCAAACCTGGATTTAGCTTATAAAATATGTTGGCACAGGCTTGAGGGTTGAATTGGAACACTAACCACTGATCCTCCATCTCCCTAGGGTAGGAAAAAGGTTGAAAATTGTAGCCCTTCAGAGGTCATTAACTTCATATCATTTCTTCAGATTAATAATAATTATATTATTGTAGCTGGAATGTTTTAAAAAAAAACAGCCTAATTTTCTTTCTTGTAAGCACAGTCTAAGATTCTTTTTTCTGCTGAATCTGCATACTCCTCAGCCAAAAGTATGAGAAATTATTTGCAAATGGAAATAATCAGATCGTAGGTAATAAATAAGCTATTTCCATTCTACTATGCTGAAATAAAGCTAAAGGAGTAATCTGGACGTGAAAGGTGCCGTGATTTTTCTGTGTTGTCCTTCACTCACCCACGAACGTCTCTGTTCATTTGAGATATAAAACTGCCAATTTTATTTTTCATTTTTTCTGAATGTATTTTGAAGGAATCTTGGAGATGAAAAATGGGACTTTTTCAACAGGAGTTCTTTCCCTGTAATCTAATTCCTCTAGACAAATCTAAAGTGGATAAGATGGGAAGGTTATGTAAAATGGTTTTAAAAAGATCTTTGTTTCACCACACAGAGGAATCTTGGGTTTGTTTCACATAAACTAAGTGCAGAGACCAAAACATGTTATTTTTAGGTGAAAACCGAGGTCAAACATTCGAAACATTTCTCTTCAGGAGGAGGACATCAGGTGTGAGACTGCAGGGTGTAAATAATGTTCTAATTACTGTAGGAGAGAATCTAAGTACTGATTACCAGATATCAAAAAAAAAACCCCTAATGTTATTTTATGTGCTGAAGATGGTGTTTCACTACTGGTGAAAAGATATGTCATGCACAGAACTTTACATTCGAGTGTGGGAGTTAAAAATCACATGGATTTTTTCTTGTTGTGCAGCACTTGAAGTTTATGAGAAATTAGTTCCACATATTTTTAAATTTCTGATAGCATCCTCATTTTCTTAACACTGTTTTCACACGCAGGTTTTGGGGGTTTTTATTATTATTTGAAATATTTCGTGCAAGTTGAAGAGGATACATTAGGTTTTATTTTTTCATTTCTTCTTAGACTTCCGAGATTCTTTCCTCTTTTTGGTGTCTGTGAGTCCTCAATGATGTTTATGAAGATTCATTGGCTCTCATTAGTGATCTTGTGCCTTTTTACCAAACAAAAAGGAAAACTAAGTGATGGAGGGGATACATTTCTATTACTATATCTGTAGCTACACTTCTGTTTGTCTACATGTGTGTTTCTGTTTTTTGTGTGCATTCTAGTCAGTGTTGCAGATTATTTACACCGTTGCAAGATGTGCAAATGTTCAGCCTCTTACTCCGTTCTGGGTAGATGGCTGTGTCTCTTAGGTTAATTGGCTGACAAGGAAAAAGAAGTTCTGGATGGATTTTCAGCCATTTTCAGAACGCTCGGGAAGAAACGATGTTAGTTTTTTGTTGTCGCAGCATGGGGCTCTTAGCTTGCTGGATTAAGACTGAAGTTTCCCTGTTGGGACTACAGAGGGACTCTGAAATGCATCATTTACAGGGCACAGCACGGCAGCAGTCACTCTGGTCTGGGCTTTACACCTTTCTGGGTGTCTTTGAATATTAACAAAAAAACAATGCGTGACAAAAAGAAGACCCAGCGGTACTCTGAGTGACTGATAATAGTTCTAGGACCAGTTTTAAGAGGAAAGTGTATTAATGCAAGATACAGTACCTCCAGTGCAGGCTTTTTTATGGCTGTTTCTTCCCACATGCTGGTTTGTAGGTGAATATAATTTGTATCATATAATTTACGCAGTAAGGAGCCAGAAGAAAGTGTTAATTAAACAACTGTCACCAACTTTGAATTACATCTTCTTACATATTCTTTCTTAGCTATTTGTCATGCTGCAAATCTCTCTTCCTGCTCCTCAGGAAAGCGAGTTACAGGGAATTCTCTAACCTCAGGTCTGAATTCTTACATTTTCTAGTGATATGTCACAGAGATGGACAGAGAAGTGTCCAACTATTTTAATGTTTCAATGTGGCAAAAGAGAATGTGTTCGGTAGATCACTGCACACTTCTAAGTTCGCTTCCTATTTAGCTTTCAGTTAAAATAGTTGGTAGCTTTCCAATGCTTTTCCAAGCTTATAAATAAATAAATACATAAATGAGAAATGCTTTGCAACACTAAAAATAACCCCTTTGATATCTAATTATATGTATGACTGTCTGGATTGCATTTATTTTTTTGCAACTTGCTTACTGTATTTTTTGTTTCATTTTATACAGTGTTTGCGTTAGAAGTAAAACGTGGGGCTCGGTTTTGAGAAAGTAAGAGCACAGTAAGAACAGCATTCTCAATATCTTGTAGCCTGCACAGGCTATAAACAGCAGGTCATCAAGACTCTAAACTCTTTAAAGTACCCATGAACACAAAGGAGGAAACAGTTTCTCCTTGAAGCTTTTTGTTTAACCAGCCACATTATTAATTTTTAATTCTCCAGCAGAACTGGGGAAACTCCGCACATGTTATATGTGGAGGAGAGACGAGGAAAAAACCCCAAACTTGAGGCTTTGAGAGGTGTCATGGATAGGGATATAATGTCATCTAATATGCTCTGGAGGCATGAAGTTTTGAAAATCACAATTCATTCAAGTAAAAGATTGCATTTGTGTCAGGTGTAATCCTGTCAGAAGTGTAATCTTGTTTAAAACAACTTTTATTTTCACAAAATGGAGCAGGAATATTTCCAGGAAGACTGTTCATTTAGAATTAATTTGTTGTAATACAGCCTTATTCATGAGAAGCTGAAAGAGAAGTTAACACAAAGTTGACTGGGGAGCCATGAATATTGTTGGATTTCTTTCAGCTTAGAGAGTTGAACATAAACAAATATGCGAAACAAGTTATTTTAAATCAAAATCTTACACTTGGCAATGAAAGAGAACTTCAGAAAATGAGTTTTGGCTTTGAACGATTGGCCACAACTGAGGAATAAAACTGCCTCCCTGTTACTGCCAAGATCCCCCCTATTGCAGGGTTTCTGAAGGACATAAAAACTCCCCTCTCGTGATTTATTGTTAAAGAATATTTATTACCCATCTTGCTTAGGGGCTGTATAAATGGAGACTGCATTTGATATTAAACTTAGTTTTAGTTGAGATTGATATTTCCCTCCAGATTCCAACAAAAAAAAACTGAAACAAGACTCAAACGCCCCCCAATGTCTCCAAACAACAACAACAAAAAATCTTGTTTGGGTTAAAAGTTTTTCCAGTGGTTGTGGTTAAGATGCTTCCAGTACTGTCCTTGCCTTCCTCACTAGCTCATACTCCTGACTTAAATGAGCCCTTGTACGGCACAGCCACCACTTTGGCCATTCTTGGGTTCTTTGGTCCCTTTCTTGGGACCTCTCCGACTCCCCAGACTGGGATGGGAAAGAAAATCTAAACTGTGTTTGGTCAGCTGGAATGCCACTGTGTTAGCACAGCAATAATTAGTGTAGAAGTAAAGAAAACTTGGATACAGGCTTCCTCCCGTGGAGAATTCAAAGGCGTTAGAAGGTCCGTGTCAGAGGTCTCTCAATCTTATGGATACTTGGGTGTCCCATTGCAGCTACAGATCCATGAGTCCTCTTTCTTTATGAGACTTTAATTATGCAATTGGGGTATCTGTTTGGTTTTCTTTTCTTTCAAAAAAATAAATACACAACTACCTAAGTTCCTCAGATACTCTTTGCCAAACCAGTGGAATTTGTCACACCTCAAGATCTCTACAACACAGTAAGATTTAATCTTATTTTTCCCTGTCTTTTTGTTGTTGATTTTAGCCAGTGCTTTATTTAGCTTTTCTACCAGATGGTTTTATCAAAAAGAGCAGTTAGTTCATGGGTCAGAGAATCTCTTGTGATCATACACAGAGGGTGAGGCTTAAAATGAGGGAGGACTTTTTCAGTCTTTTTTTCTTTTTTTCTTTTAAGAAACAATATGTTAGGACCCCAATGACTATAAATAAGGAATCAGGGCAGCACAAACGAGTAAATCCCCTCTGTGGCAGACACAGCGTGTTCTGAAAGGAAAACCTCTGAGGTGGGACAGGTTCTCACCTAATACACCAAAGAGCTTGGGGGACATTGGCCTTTTTCACACATTGTGAAGCTGTTTGGTGTGTCCTGTGTTCCTGGGGTGTGTGAAGAAATTGTAGCTGCAGAGCTCCTTGCACTGCTGTTGCTATTCTTCTCCTAGCCAGCTCAGAGCTGTGCTCATGCCTGCAGGGATGCAGGCTTTAAGTGCTTGTTTAAAAATAAAAAAGAAAAAGAAAACCCTGTGCGTGACCCACATTAGACGGGTGAGTCGGCATGGCAGCAATGGGAAAGAGAAATTTTCCAAATCTGACTTAGCTTGACTACCTTTTAATAGGAGAGGAGTGTAATTTTTTTCAGTTTTTTGAATATTCTGTGCTTAAAAAATATTCTTTGAAGAAGTTCCAGCTGTGGACGTGACTTCTGCATCAGAGCCACTTACCCACTGAGAACAAACTGGAAGGTATCGGAGCATTTCAAGTAATCTGTCGGCACTAATTTTTTGTCACTGCTATTCAGTGTCAGATTCGAGATAGAAGTCTCTTAAGCAAAAGGCTCAGTAACCCTCTAACTAAACTACTTCCTTGTAAGAATCCTATTTTATTAAATAAGAGGCGATTCATATTAGATGCAGGTGTGGTAAGTCCATGTCTTGTGTTTTTGCAGGCTGAGATTTTGATGTATCCCTGTGAAGTGAATGAATTGTTTCCTAATCTGTCCAGGCTTTGAGGAGGTGAATTCACTACCTTTAAAATGAGAAGAGCTTTGGAAAGGGCCATTTGCCCTGAGTCCAGCTCAGAAACAAATGTCTCCGAGATGGTCACCTCTTGGTAGTGCCATTTTTGGCCATGTGTACAGTGCACGTGTTTGTTCTCCTCCCACCCTTTCCTCACTTTTCCGTATTATCCAACCAGCCCAACACATCGCCCAACCTATGGCAGAGGAATTCGATGTGTTTCTTGGATACTGGCCCTTGCGTTTCACTTAGCTGCAGCCTATCCTTCATATAAGCTAGTGCTCATTTCTATTATTCTGTATTTTCTTGGAGAAATTGTAACAGGGATGTGCTGTTGATATTTGGAAAAGAACGTGTTTACCTACTAGTGTTTTAAAAAATAAAAGCACCCCTACTGGATTGCGGTGGCTGGATGTTTGACAGTGATTTGGCCCCAGGCCCAGCATCCATTAGCTCTCGCACCTTTAGCCTCCAAATGGCTAAAGTGACAGGCATACAATTAACAGATTTAACTACGGTGGCTCTTACCTAAATGCTGTGCCTGGCAAGTATATTATCCCTCTCCTTCCCCAGCGTTTTTCTCCTTCTTCAAACTTTCCCCCCTCTCTCTGCCGCTTTCTTTGGCAATCACTTTTCGTGGTGATCTCTCCGTATTGTTCCTGTGTCTTCTCACAGGCTGGCAGAGCATCGTTGGTCAGTTCAGTGTCTTCTCAACAATGTCTTACCCTTGGCAGCTGTCTTTCCTTCTCCTTTAATTGTCAAGCTTGCTTCTCTTTGATAGGAACTCTTTTTTTGCTGTTTTTTTTATTTTAGTGTTTACCTCTATTCCTTCCTCTTTTCCTTACCTTGCCTACTGTGACATCACTCACAGCTAGTTATCATGAACAAAACTCTTCCTCTTTGGTACAAAGTTGGGTGTAAATATTTGGATTCATTGAAGTTAGACTAGGGGGAATTAAGGTTTAAGGTTCATTCCTACTAAAGATAAGAGAAGCATCGGAGCTTGGACTATAGAGATGGAAATGTTCTTATCCCAGGAGCAAACCAGTCCCTTTTCACCAGCTTTCTGTGGAGTTAGGCTCGAGCATTTCCAGTTGACCAGAAAATACTCTTTTCTCCTGTACATCAAGATGGTAATTCAAGCTTTAGTGAATTCCCAATATAAGTTCAGTAAGTAAAGCCATTTTATTTTTCATCTTATTTACACATCTTGAGTTACTTCACCCGTTGAAAAGGTGGTGATGGTTTCTTTGTGCCGCATGGGGTGTGGTACGTGCAGTACCGTCCTCCACACATCCAGGGAATACCCCTTCGGTTTAAAGAATCACAGCTGTAGAAACATTGCTTGTGTATCGTTGATCAAACCATACACATTTTAAAATGCATTCCTTCTGCTTCCTTCCTATCAGATGTTGAGAAATGGTTGATTGCAATTTCTCAGAGTTGTAAGAACTAGTCTAAGCCTGCCTTCTGATCAAAGTCTTAAGACATAATACTTTATAACAGGCCAGACTCTATGATTAAACAGACAAAGTTTTAACTTGTGAATACTTGACCAAATAAATGCCATAATCAACAGGAATAGATGGCATGTGATGATGTGTGGGATATGAAAATCCTCCTTTATTAAAGCATTTCTTACTTACATTCCTGACATGAGTTTCATCTGTGATCAGCCTCATAATATGCATAGTATCTATAAAAATGATCGGTTAGTTGTTTGGGGGGTTTTGTTTGTTTTGTTGGTTTTTTTCCTAAAGAAACTGTGGCTTTTCAGATGGTTGCGGTTTGGGTCTTCATGGAGAATTATGCGTGAAGCTGATGGACTGAAGAAATGTTTTTTTACCTTTCCTACTATAATATCATCACAACTAGTTATCATATGAAAAGTGTCTTGAGACGGTGGTAAAAATCATGCTTTTCTCCCTTTTCAAAATGATCATTGTTAATGAAAGCTGGAGAGATTTCTTTGTTTCTTAGCGTTCAGTCTGGAACAGCATGCGTTTCTTCTTTCAAATGTGAAGCTTCTGCCTAACCAAGGATTGTGAGATCCTTTCTTTTGTACGTTTAGGTTTGAAGGTATTCATCTGAGGGTAATTCCAAGTAAAAAGAAAGTTTCTTGCGGCACAGTGCGTGTCTGCAGGTGTTCTAATCTGCTATATCACTGTCTGGGAGATTTCACCTTCATGTTTAGGGAGTTCATTCGGGCTAATCAGGATTGACAACTCTGTGCAAATGAGATTGTAAATGAAGCTTGAAAGTGTAATTTATTTTAAAGAAAATATTTGGATTAAAGAGACTGTGATATATTTATCAATCTGTTTTCCTCTTCCAGATAAACACTTTTCACGTTTTCATACTTTGTTAAACTGTATTAAAAATTTTTAAAATATAAAAGGAGGTGAGGTGGATCATTAATACATCCCACTAGTTTTCTTCCTGAGTATCAGTCATACTTAATACATTTAGAACAAGACTATAACATATGGAGAATCCAATCTTAACTAACAAGCTGAGAGATGAATAAGTGGATTTTCCTTCTTCATTTTGAAGTGTTTTCTCGAGAACACTTTTTCGAAGGCAAGAAGGTTAAATTTTGGGTCCCATTTAGGTAGCTCTGTTTTTGAGCAGCAAGAGATGTTACTAATCGCTGTGTCCCCCTGAATTCCTTGCTAAATTCTGTCAACTTCAAAAGGGGTAGTACTTTGCTCTTCATGAGTAGCGGGCTTATCTTTATATTTCTGAAGACTTTACTAAATCCTTTAAGGAATAAATGGGATGTACTTTGTATGGACAGATTTTCATCTATTTCCTCTCCTTTTATTGACATTCTACGAGCATGCGAGGTCAGTGAACTAGGCATGGGTTTTCTCTGTTACAGCACCGTGCTGGCAGGGCTCTTCTCTTCTCACAAGCGCTCCCAGTTCTATTTCTTCAGGTTTCTACTTGACTAACGAAACGTTTGCGTTGCTCTTTTGCCCAGTTCCTAACAATTCCCTGAGGAGCTGTTTTCACTTTCTGTAGAGCATTTACATTTTATCTTTGTAAGAGAGGAGTTTTGGCATCTATTCTTCTTTCTACCCTAATGGGATTGATTTCGGAGTTACCTACACAACCATTCCTACATTCCTGCATAAGTAGAAACCTTCAAAATACAGGGAACAATGGCCTTTACATATCAGAAGATTAACTAAAGGGGAGAACAATAAAACTTAGTGAAGCAGGAATCTGCAAATGATGTGGAATGATTTTTGAAGCTTATGTCAATTTTGTTAGAGCTTTAATTTTACATTCCTATACTTTTCAGATTACTTGACAATAGGGAGCAAATAGTAGGGTGTACTTAGAGAAAGGAATGGAACAATTCAAAAGTAAAAATAGTGACTTGCTCGAGCAGAATGGTGCTTGTTGTTCGAGAATTCTAAAACCAAGAAATTTCAGTTTGCCCTCTGTTAAAGGTGTCGTTTCAGCAACGTGAACAAAGTAGTGGCGGAAAACTTTTGCTTGGAAAGCTTTTTCAGGAGCTTAATGTAATTTGCAGGTTTTCTGGTGACGTTTGAAAGCAATTACTTAGGTTGTGGCAGTGACACAGTCCTCGGTTGTGCAAGCAGAGATGGGTTTTCTTTCTCTGGCTTGTGCCCTTCGTGTCAAGGTGGTTATTGAAAAGTTAAATATGCTGTCTGCATAAATCTATTTCGATATTGTGGATAGTGCTATGGTTCTGTATGTTCATATAGCATATGGTCGTGTTCTTCAAATAGGGAGATCATAAGAGAAAGACTTTTTCAAGTACATCAGTGAGCACAGATCCTTCTGGAGGATAGCAATACCTGCCATTCAAAGAATTTTTCAAACTGGTTTATTTCCTCATTTTTTTCTGAGTTTACCCAGCCATAGCTGATGTGTGTGATTCCAAAATAATGGAGAGAATAACATTCTGGAATGAAATGCCCAAATTTCGGACAAAACAAACACAAAACTGGAATGCTGGAATTAAGGCTGAAGTAGCTGGTAAGAAAGATGGTTTGTTGAGAGATGTATAATTTTGAAGCTATTAATTCTTTGCAGCTTGAGCTGTCACGTTTTAGACTGCTTCGTACACTACAACATCAGAAGATTGTCAGCACAGAGTAAACAGTCAAAATAAATTGAAATTGCCCTATGTGAATCATTGTCCTGAGGAATGTGAAAGAGAGTAGTGTTACTGAGATATGTTATTTTCTCAGCAGGGAAAGCAAACTTGCCTTCCCAAGACTTACCTGTCACTTCCCAAATACCTTTGTCAGAACTATGCATATATTTTCATTTGTTTGTGATAGACATAGAAGTGAGGAGTCCCCATTCATCCCTGCTGCTCTTAACACAATATCTAACAAGGTTGACAGGTCTTGTAATTTGTTTGCTGCTTCTATTCTTTCGTTTCTTTTTCCTCAGTTCACAAAAGAGCCATATTCCAACTCCTGTCACTTTTTGTGTGTTAAATTCACTTTAAGTGAACCTACATTTAAATCTCAAATCTTCTGCTCTGAATTAGAAGGTGACGGCACTTACATGAATAGATTTTAAGGATGAAAATAATAAGCTTCAGTAGCTTAAGTTTTGTTTAAATCTGTTACTACATACTGATTCTAAGCAGTCCAGTGCTGATTTAAGAGTTTTCTAGGCGCCCTTTCAGAGATTGCAGAATGAGGGCGTGGGTACTAGGCACGTGGGAAAATCTGGCCACTGAATAATTCTTTAGATTAAAAAAAAAAAAAAAAAGGCACCATGGAGCCTGAAGAGTCTTGCTTAAAAGGTGCCTGAGGTTGAAAATTCAGTCCAGCAATCCATGATTGCTGCAAGCATCCAAATGCCTTAAAAGAAAAAAAGGTTGCAGCTACTTGTGCTGTCAAACCTCCAAGTATACATTTTCATTGCCTGGGAGTGTCACCCTAGCCTTATAAACTTTAATTAAGGGCTTCAAGCATTATGTTGTGGGGGAAGAGGGGGCAGAGAGGAAGAGGAATTGAGTGCTTTGACCAAATACACAGTTTAGGCCAAAAAGTTGCTCTTAGCTCCGTGCCACTTTCAGCGTTAAAAATTCAGTGAGGGTTGTAAAAGGAAGAGGGGATAATTGGGCGATGAGTTGCTGCATGAAAATTTCGAGGAGGAGTTTCTGTTTTGTGGCTCTGTTTCAAGAGTTTTCTTAATAAGCGATTTTTTCAGAAAATGAGTGGAGAAGCAGTTGAAAATGCGGGTTTATGTTGAAGCTTACTACAGTAAACGGTCATTAACTGATCCAGATCGTTTGCCCTGAGTAACACTTCTCTGCCCGTGCTGGTTTTCTGAACACCAAATCCTGCAAGGCTCTGGGCACCTCTGAGCTGTGCTCAAGATCTCAACTTGCTCTGCAGGTTCTTGGCACCTCTCAGGAGGGGATGGAGGAAGAATGTACCAAACTTGTTGGAACAGAGAGGTCTATAAGTGCATGGAAAAAATTCTTCTTCCACCCATACCATGACTGGAGAGAGGGTGTGCCCGGTGAAGTTTGGGATGGGAAAGATTCTTTCCCGGAGGCAATTGTCGTCCTCCTGCTGCTGCCTCTCACCGGAGTGAGCTCAGAGGGGTGCGTGGGAGGAGACCCACTCGTTCGGTCTCGGGCCGGCTGTCAGGGCTCCCGTCTGCCCTGGAGTGGTGCTCGGGCTGGGGGTTCATGCTCTGCCCCGCGGCACGCAGCCTTTGCGTTGGACATCATGCTGGCCTGATGGGCCTCTCAAGGAGAGGAGCGAGGTACTCCTCTAGTCTTCATTATGCCCCATTTCAATGGGAATAATGAAATAATCCAGTGTTTTAAACGTCAGGAAGGATTCGGGCCCATTTATGCACTCGTTTTGGATTTCCTTATTTGTGACTCTTTAAGGTGCAAAGTAAAAAAAAAAAATAAATAAAAAAATTGGAAGGTGCATATTTCCCCAGCAGGCCATCACTAATGCAATGGTGAACTTCATCTTTTAATTTATAGTGTTAGTAGATCGGGCTTCCAGACATTTGTCTTAATGCTTGTTTCCATGTTTAATAGCTGGTTAAAAAAAATGAGCTGCTTCATCGTTTTTTCCGCATTTAGGGAACGTCATCCTGACTTTAAGGTTTCTGCAGCAAGGTGCTCCAACTCTGAGCAGGACGACTGGCTTCTACCCAAGGGCTTTGTGAAGCGTGGAGGATCATGGTGTTCTGGAGATAATAAAGTGCACCACATTATAACATTTCCCTTCTTTTATGCTTTCACAGAGCAGAGGAATTTTTTCCCCAGTGTTTATTGAGGGAATCGGTGATTAACTTCCGGAAAATAAAATTATTTTCTTGAAAGGCATAAGTGCTTAAACCTAATACTGAAGCAGCAGGTGAAAAATAATAGTGAAGCTGGTTTTAATGCAGGAAGTGGAGAATGCGTAATTGAAACAGTATGATGATGAAAAGGCATTATGTGAAGCTGTAAGAAGTCATTATAATACACTAATTAACGCACTTTGCACTCTTAGCTTATGCTGTTGTGTGCTAATATTTCTTCCTCTTTCGCCTTTTGTATTCCTTAACCTTTTCTGTGGGTATTTGAAGGCAGGCAGCAGTATTTCCCCTATTTCTGCTTTTTTAAATGCTTTGTTAGAGGAACCTGCCATGTGCGTAATATGGATTTTCCTCTTGATAGCAATTTAGTGTGTATGCTTGTTTTATTTTCCTAATCTATAGAACAAAACACGGATTATATTTCAGCCTAGGTAGATAATGTCAGACTGTAAAGGGAAAACTTATTCTGTATATGTGACTGATACCTTCCTTTGTTTACAGCTTATCCACCTTATGTCATGAGTCTTTCTGGAGAAAAACCCCTTTTGAACATTACAAATGTAAACAACCCGGTAGATCTTCGTATCTCAAAGGACTTCTGGAAATGGTTTGGCGTGAAATCACCCTGCTTAAAATCCCGTCACAGGGTTTATGCACTATCTGAGAAAATAACAATTTGCATGATATGTTGGGCAGGAATTGGTTCCCTATGAATTTCATCCATCACTCTGAATTTCGCTAAGAGTGCTTTAGACTGTTTGGCTTGATCTTTAGATACTTACGATTGAATTTTTCCAGTGCCTCTCTTCTATTCTCCCCAACAGGTCTATACACCGTGCAATTTAAGGCCTACTACAGTTTTTCAGTACCTTTCCAGGCTCCAAAATACAGAAAGCAGAGCATAAGCTGCTCTTCCAGCCGATCCTAACTGCTGGTCCAGACTTTGTGAGGCTCATTCGGTGAGCCCTCCGTCCCTAGGTATCCCAAATGATTTAAACCACTGCCAGGGCTTCCCTCTCCTCAGATATGTTTAAGCAACTGAGTAAACGTTGTCTCAGTTAATGTTTTCTGAATGGAAGAAGCAAAAATTAGAGATGCAAATTGAAAGAGTGCCACATGCTGAAGTAAATCTTCGAGGAGGAAACCACAGTGAAATCAGACTCGTGATTCTCTCCCCAGTGATGGATTTGAGATGGGAGAAGTTCCTTAATTTCCAAAGCATTTAGAGCAAATTTGCTTTTTGCTTTTTTTATTTTTTCCTGAGGCCAAACATGGAAAACTTTTAGTACAGCGGAGGGAAGAGCTCTCATCAGAAGATTCTGTTTATGGAAACTGTTGTGCAATCCACGACTGCCACAGCTTTTCTTACTCCAGAGCGCATGCCCACAATACACATCCCTGCTGAAAATCCCATTTACAGTTAATGCCTTTAGGCACGTCTCCTGTGTAGCGAACATGTATAATTTCTAACATAATATTATGTGGTAACTGTTGGCAGACTGTTTGCTCAATGATGGAAGTCAACTTAGATTAATTACTTTTTTGGTGTTAGGAAATGGTAGCTCTGAGAGGTACAAGCTGTTCTGTGCGCTTCAGAGACAAGTCACCATCACGTCCAGGCTAGTTCCTCCTGGAACTCACCGTGTCGAGTGATCCGAGAACATACGAGTTTATCGGAGGATAATTCTTGGGGCAGGGTGTTGATACCGGGCAGGGAGCAAGGTTGGGGCTGTGAAGGGGTAGGTGGGCTGAGGGGGCACTTACAATTTGGCCTACTGCTGGAAGGGTGGTTTTTCCACAGGCTGTGATTGCTGTAACGTGTTCCTGAACTTTGGCGCCGATTGTGAAATCTCATTTCCTCCTCCTTACGTTTTTTACGTAATCATGTGAGAAATGGCTCGATACGCATCAGTCCTAGCGCTGCTTCAGGACTTCATAATTTCCCAAGATCTTGGGGATAAGGTGGGACCTTCTGGCTGAGATCCTGTTCTTCAAAATATGTTTTACAGGGGTGGAATTTTGCAAAAGCACAGAGGAGCAAGCGTTGACAGTTTGTGAGCAGCCATTCTGCAACCCAGGCCATTTGCTCCGTGAAAGACATACGAAGAACAGTTTCAGAAAAGTCTTTTGCTTTTGGTATTTAAGGTTGTGTCTTCACAGTAGCTCTTACCTAGATTTGCTCTCTCTCGGTTTGCAGAGTTACTTGAGTGGTAAGAGAAGGGCAAAACATTACTCAGATCCTCATCTCCTCTTTCAGTGTGACCAGAACG
>NW_009710799.1:73378-137970 GCF_000703405.1 Apaloderma vittatum | reverse complement strand
GAAACATTCCTGCAATTTTCATTTGAGAGCTCTTTGGTGCTCTGAATAGCACATATCATCTGAGTTATACCTGTAAGTTACAACTGCATTGGAATGTTTATCTTTTAAAGTGAACATCTTTTTGATTTGCTCAAGTTTCTTTCTAACACAAGACTGATTTCCGTCCATGTTGGTTTGCATCAGTTGGTGTGCTTTTCTGTTGTCAGGGCTTGCCGCTCAGTTATTATTGGCAGCTCTGGAATACTTTTAAGGTCCACTTAAATAAATTGCACGTTAATCAAAGGTAGTTTTCCGTAGCAGCAGATACAGTGCATCATATCAGTTATTTCCTACTCAAATGAGTATTTGAGTCAGAAAATAATGGGATTTATCTGGGCAAACCTGATTTCTTTTGCTTGGTACTGTACCTACAAAACTTAGGATGCATTCAAATAAGAAACTGATAAAAAGGACATTAATATTGAATCTCTCAGATGAGACTTGGAGGTATTGTAGTGAGCTGCCTGATGATAAGCTAACTTCAAATGTGCTTTAAGTACAGGAATTGTTTTTTTCTGACCCGATTGTGCTATCCAGTTGTGAAGGACAATTTATTCCTTCCTTTATTTTTTTTATTAGAAGAGAAACTACTTAGCACTAACACTAGAATAAGATTTATGCTTATATAACAAATCTATTAGGCAGTCAAAAAGAGCTTTCTAAATCATGCTCTCTATTACTTTCACCAGCACTGTCAGATATTTATAGTAAAAGCAATTATGTTTGGTGGGGGTGGTGGTGATGGGGACAGACAGGATGGAAAGTGGTTATAAAATGCTATTTCTCACAAATGGTAGATGTCAAACAAAATGTAAAATCTAAAGGTGCCATGTAAGCGCTGTTCTCGGAACCTTTGTTTGGAAGACATGAGTTTTACTGAAAGCGTATGACAGGAAACTTGCATTTTTCAGGGTGGGCTGAAATGTGTCTGAAACTGATGGCAGTCAATCTCAGCCATTCATATCTCCGGTTTTCACGTTTGGATGCAGCTAGAATGAAGTGAAAGAAGTGCTAAAGAAGTACAAATGAAGTAATTGGAACCTAATCACGCTTAATTATTAGGCATGTGTTTAATTTTAGGCATATAAATAGGCCTGCTGAAAGGAAAAGGACATATTCTTTTCAGTGCCTAATATGACTTTAAAAAATGTAGGCTCTGCAAGTAGTTGGATGTTTCTGATAGTTCTGCAGAGGAGTCCTCACAGTCATCCAGTTCTATGGGGTTTTTTTGTTAAATGGGCTTTAACTCTTTGTTAGGTTTCACTGAAAATAGTCTGAGAGTAGTGTTAGCTAAATGGAAAGTGTAGCCGTGTTTCCTTGCCTTACTTAAGGTTTATATCCGGGTATAGAACTGCTTGCTCTCCTCTTTTTATTTATGGATAAATTTTCAGTCTCATGTCCTTTACTTATGTCTTTTAGAGTGATCTTACCTTCTTTAAATAAGAATGGTTAAGATATCTTCAATTGTAATGTGTCCTCCATGTTTTTCTTCCAAAAACTTCCTAATGATTGTGTTTTCCTATTTGTTGCTTCTCTTCCTTTGAATTCTTGCTCCGGGAAAGCTCTGTGCCTGAGGGGCATGTCTAGCACAGACTCTGATCCTGCAAAGCTGCCTGTAGGAAGACAGTAGCGTTGGTTTTTGCTGGTCCTGTCAACTACTTGAGGTACACACCATTAAAAATGAAGCATGCACAGGTTCCAGGGTCAGAGCTGCTGATGGATGGACACCTCCATCAACTCCTATTTTTAAAAAATAGGAAAAATGTTTTACTTTTGTGTTTCTGCTGAATTGGCTTTGTCAGCTCGTCTAGCCTGTCATTTGTGTGGGACGCCAGTTAAGAGCAGCACACAGAGGGAAGTGGGTTTTCCAGATGTGTGGTGGCTGCCAACACCTGTATAGTTTGTTACTTCTACCTGCCATCTCTAGAAGGTCTCTTTCCTACTCTGTGCACTCTTCGTGACTGTCCAGTTTGTCTTTTGGATCATCTTTTGGTCTCTGTTCACACACAATGTGGTGGAGTTTTCATCATTTAAACAAACATGTTGGAGCTTGTTACTTTCTTGAAACACCGGGTGTTGTGTTTGCCCACGTTCTGGATTTCTCTCTTTCAGAACGTAATGCCACCTTCCACGTGCCCTGTGTGTCGGTCCACACGCAAATGCTGCGGGAAGAACCCGCCACTAATGCAAGGAGCAGAAGGAGCCCTGGCTGACACCCAGCTCAGCCACACCTCTCTTGTGGTTTTGCTTTATTGGTTTAGCTGCATGATACCAGTGGCTTGTTTCTACATTTCATGCATTTGTCCCCTTCACACCTTCCCCCCACCCCAAAAGGAAGCGTCTGTTCCTCACTCTCAGCATTAATGAGCCTTTGATGCCGTTGCTAAACGTAGCAGGTGGGGACAACTTATCCTTGATTTCTGTTAATGATTACACACTGTATTATTAATTTCTCATTTCAAGAGGACCTGTTGATATGTAAGTATATACTTACTTGTTTCCCTTCAGGCTGGATGCTCAGTTTTGCTGAAGCACTGTCGCTTTTGTCATAGTACATGTGTGAAGCAAATGGGGAAGTTTTTGTTCCTGTGTCATATACTGGCACAGGCAGAACTTTTACGTGAATGCAACTTTCTGCTTAGAGAGTCCACACTGGAGTTAGATTAAACAATTCCATTAGTAAAACTATGTACCTTCACATTTTTACAGCAAAAATATACTTGATAAAGAACTGTATTTTTCATCATAAAGGATGAGAGTTTTAAAAGTTATCTTAAGTATCTGGCACTAACTGGATGGTATGTGACATGGATGCTTTCTATTTACAGAATATATTATTAGAGCAGAAGCATGTTGCGTCTGGTTTAGACTTAGGTCTACTTTTTAACTCTAGAGATGTACAGCTAAAGTTTTCCCTTCTGAAAGTTCATCTGTGCTGACATTTTTAACTCATTAGGAGCCCGTAGAGCAGAGAGGCTGAGGTATGCTTTGTGGTCCTGAATTTATGTATCACTGGGGGAACTGCTGAGCCTTGAAAGCTCCAGAGGGCTGAGTTTCAAAGCACACAGCAAGCCCAAAGGTTGCCTAAAATCATGTGTCCCTGCACCTGACCCCATCACCCCAGTCATTTTCAATTGTTCATAGTCATATGCTTTTCAGTCTTGTTCAATAACAGGTTTGCAGACCTTTGACATCTCTATTTAAAAATGAACTGACAGCTTTCCAGCGACAGCTGGTGAAGGGCACTTTTAGCTGTTCATCATGAAATGGATTTAGAAGAAGCACATGGTTTTGTATTTCATAGTTTGTCTCTGAGTTCAAACTAATATTTACTGCATTTTTTGTTTGTGCTTGACATTGATTTAGCTTATATATAATACTACTTTTTACTTTACTAAACATTTCCTTTTGTGGGAAGTGTGAAACCAACAGTCTTGGCATGATATTTCAGCCTTGTAAATAGATTTTGTAATTGGTTGAATTGCTTTTATAATGTTAGCTCCGTTAATTTCTTCAGATGCCGCATCTCTGATTTTTCTAAACAATTCCAAGAGACCATGCGGTTGATTGCAATTGGAATAGTTCTTGCAATTTAAGCATAGCAAATTGAAATCTAACTTGGGGCGTCCCATTGTAATACTATAGCAACTATCACTAATCTTTCTCCATAAATTCCTTTATAAGTAGGTCAATGTGTCATTAATATTCCTGGTTAATTGTAACAACTGAGTATAGAGGGAAAGACGAGTGTTTTTTCTGGAGTCAGCTGGCAAAGATTGTGCACTTTTTTAAACAAGGAAATAATTTCGTAACGTCAAAGACCATCCACACACTTACACGTTCCTCAATGCAAATTGTAAAGCTCATTTCCATCTCAGCATTCAATTATTTCCCTAGACT
Source organism: Apaloderma vittatum (assembly GCF_000703405.1). Lineage (NCBI taxonomy): Eukaryota > Metazoa > Chordata > Aves > Trogoniformes > Trogonidae > Apaloderma > Apaloderma vittatum. The sequence goes on along the minus strand of NW_009710799.1, from coordinate 134,031 downwards.
GATGGCTGGCATTTTCTTGATAGTTTGAAGTACAAGGCTGTGTGTTTATGAAAAGTCAGAAGGCTTAAATCTTCGGTGATGGCAGTAACCATCTTCTAAGCAAAAAGCATTCATCTGACTGCTGTGATCCTCAGCCACTCCTATCATGCTATTGAAAGCTCCCCAAATATGTCAATTTGCTTTCAGACTTTGATCCCTGACTGTTCTCTTGAGTTCCCCCAGGGCAACATTCCAGTTCCCTGACCATCTTGTATGTAAATTGTTTTCAAATGAGTGAATTAATCAACATTGCAGAACCTTAATTGAAAATACAACTGATGATGCATGTCAGTTCATTCAAGTTAGAAATATATTTTAATTTTCACGTTCCCCAGAGAAATTATCATCTCTTACTTTAACATTTCAACCCTTCAAAATTGCAGAGATTTTAACCTGAAAAACACTAAAATTACCATTGTCAAATACCAACTTTTAATTTCCTTTCTGTTAACCCCCCCTAAAAACATCTAAGAAATATTAAAGAATAATTTCAAAGACAGTCAAGGAAGGTGTTCCTACCAGAAGATAAAACAACGAATTTTGTTCTAGTCTGTGGCCTGAGATCTTGAACTTTAAAACACCGCTTTGGACATACTCCTGAAGGACTTCTCAGGTGTTGCCAAGAGTCATTTCTGTAGTGGTACTGCCAGGAAACGAATTGTGGCGAAGGTGAGAGGTCATGAAAATAGACTGTACGTTTCTGACGGAGGAAAACTTGGTCTCTGGGAGAAGTGCTCGGCCAGCACTGACCTCCGCAGTCGCGTGCCGCAATGTCTGTCCCCCTCTGTCACTTCCAACACCCTTTGCATGGCCCTTGGTGCTTCGGTGAGTGCTTCCAGCCGGAAGATCCCCAAGCCATTTTTGGGTCTGACTTCAAATCTCGATCTGGTGAAAGCAGATGACAAAGTTAGTAAGTCCTTTCTTTACCCCTCTGCCTTTTAAGAGGGGAAAAAGCGCAAGTCATCGGTGTCGGCATGCATCGCTCTCTGCCCCTCTGAAATGATGATTTCTGTGCTCAAACATGAGTCTTGGCATTACTCTCGCAGCCCTTGCGTTCTCTATTTCTCCTGTGCGAGGTGTACGTGCGTTTTTGATTCACCAGACACCCGTAGCAGGTATTGCTCCCTCTCTGCTTTGTTCCAGCAAGATCTTCCAGTGAAAGTAAGAAGTATCCAGGGGGTAACTGTGAAGGGGTGGCCACCTGCTGACTATCACAGACATTTTATGTCAAGTATTTGACTTCTTTTCCTGTACAGTTGTATGTCTAGGTCGTCGCTATTACAATTGTTACTGTCGGCTTCAATTAATTCCTTCTCCCACCTCTTTCAGTACGTTAAATGAATAAAGTGGTTCATGTGACTCAAACAGCTGTACTGGGAAGGGATTTTTCTTTTTTTTTTTTTTAACTATTCTTATTTTTAAATTGAAGAGCTTCTTAAAAAAAGAAGTACTTCAGTAAGTTAAATTACTTAATGCTGCACATCCTTGGAACCCTAATCACTTCCAGATGGAGCAATTCATACTTCTAAGAGAGCACTAATTTTAAAGTGAGTCGGGGTTTTGGGTATATGCATCTTAGAGCACCCTTGTACATCGCAGAGCCAAAGCCCTTAAAAAATTAAGCAATCTAGTTTTGAAAATGAGTACTTTATTTTTAAACTTTATTTAAGTAGGTCCCATTAAAAACAGATTTTATTTCCTGCTGCTGTTCATGTGGTGCTCGTACGCATTCTTTTCCAACTGCAGTAAACACAGACACAGGAGAGTAGGAAAGGGAATTCGGTGAAATATCGTAACCTTACCTCTGGAAAGGTAACCTCTGTGTAGGTGAACATGAGATAGCTTTGCAGATATTTTATAGTATTGGCTGTCTTTGCTAAAAATCTTATATTTCTCCCCACACCTCTTGTTTCTCAATTCCATTTTCAAATTCTCTTTTTACAGTTAATTGCTTCGACTAACTAACCCATTCCTGTTTTGTCTTGTGGGCTTGATACTATGATTGCTTGTCATTGCAGCATTCACATATCCTCTCTATAAAATCAATGCAAAATGAGGGTCCTGACTTGCCTCTTGGGACACTTTCTTAAAACAGCAACAATTTCGTAGCGACGGAAACATGATGCTGCTGCATTTTTTCCTCTCAGGGTATTACACAGGCTAGTGTTCGCTGAGAAAAGAGTTAAGTACATAGCGGTGTTTCAGCCTAAAGTGTGTTCTAGACTAACTGCTTGTTGCTCAGAGCCGTAACTGTCGCTTGTAGAGGGGTGGGAGGGTCTCTGTCTTGAAAAGAAAACTTCTTAAATGTGAAGGAAATACAACTTGTCTAGTCAACTTGATCTGAAATTTTAAATATTTCTAACTGGGAATGTCATATTTATTTCAGTGACTGTGTTTTCAAGAGGTAGATGCGATCTATCATCATTAGCCCCACTGCTCGATGTTTCCTTGCAAGAAAAGACTAGTGTAACTTCTCTAACAAGCAAAATAAGTCTAGGAAATGCTAAGTCATGCTCATTTTGCCATACAGATATAGGTAGAAAATTATTATTGTGGAATTCTGCATAATCTTCTTTGATGACCTTTTTATGTTGGGGCCAGCAGAAGGTAGGTTTGGAAAGATGGGAAATCCTGAGGAACGAGAGGCATCATTTTTCTCTTTGTGCTCAGGAGAAAGGAGAAGCAGCAAGGAATCCCAGCTGTGTTGGGAGAGAGGTTGTAAGGAGCGAGTGAATCCTGGCAGAGTCACTGGCACCTCGATACCGAGATAACACCAACTACATTTCAGCATTTCTTACCTTGTGACTTTTTCTAGTCGTGCGGTGATCTCTTGGAGAGCCAAAGGCAGGCTGCAAACATCGATCCGGTCCCAAATCACCCTTTTGTCCCTCAAGTTGAACAACTGGCACCGAAACCTGTCCCGGCCCCCGAATGGGCTCAGTGTTTTGAGTGATGTCACTGGTTTGAATAGCAAAGCAAAAACGTGGCAGCAAAGCGTTGTGGCTTTCAGCCCAAGTGCGGTGCTTCCCAGTGGTTTTGGTTTTATTTAACATGCAGCATGGTTGCTTTCTCCTGAAGAGAGAGGTTTTATTAAATAAAGAGTCCTTTTTAGAAAATAAGTGGTTTCATTCACTTGGAAGTCACTTGCTTGAATCCTGAAGCAAGCCTGGATACTATCTGCGTTTTGTTCCTATCCAAAGCCTCAGTAACTTAGGTAAAGATTTTATTGTTAAATATTGAGAGATTTCATTTATCTGCTAATTTGCATTCCACATTTTCCTCTCAGAAAAGCTAATTCTATATGGGAGTGCATCAAAATATAGTGTATACATTTCTCAGTAAATTTTAAGAAGTGCAGTTTGGGGTTTTTTGTAGACTAAGTGTTTCCTACTATGACAACCATTTTTAAAGTTGTAGATATGACATATTTTAATAGTAATGTGTTAGTAAATAATTTCTGAAAGCTATTGTTTCTCTCATTGCCATGGATCTATCAAAAACTCTATGTACAGTTAGTGGTATGTACACATGGAATATTTTTCTCACTTTGAATTTGTTAAATATAACTAGGAATGATTTGTGATAATACTCTTGATACAATAATCAAGTAATAATAACTTCAGTATTGTGAAGAGTAAGGGAAAAGAGCAGCATTCTGAAATGTTGCTATTAAAGAAATGCCCATCACATCATGAAAGCAAGTAAACCCACGGTGTTAGCATCTGACAATTTCAGGTTATTGGAAATGCGCCTCATTTTTGGATTGTTGGGAAAAGCTGTTTTCTGTCAAAGGTTCGTATCAAAACAGTAGTATGTGCCCTTATAAATTTACCACACATGTTTATAAAAACTGACACTGTAAAATGATCTAAAGTAAAACCAGTGATTTTTTTTTTTTTTTTTCTGGAACGGGTCATACTCTTGGGTCACAAGATTTTATAATTGAGTGTGTTGGTTCAGTGTAGAATTTACAGACTTGAAAATTTGCTGCTGCTCATTTTGTGCAAACTAGATTACAAATGAAAGACTACGTGTTCATGTGATATGCAAAGTCTAGGCCTGCCTTGCCAACTGGTCAGCTGCCAGCTATAGATTATGCTGTAGGTATTTTCATGTAGAATATGGATAACATACTGCAATTTCTCTGTTTAATTTATTAAAGTACAGTGCAAAGCAATATATAGCCAGCATTTGCGTACTTTAACTGCACAGTAGGCATATGCTTTTGTTCTAAATGTAATCAGAATTATGGTATCTCAGATACCACTTAGTGAAATCTGTTGGCAGAGGCTACAGTTTTTATTGTGATGACTAGATTTTTACATGTCTTAAAACTAAATGACATTGCTGTAGCTGCTGATTTTGAAGGCAGTGTTCTTCTCCTTGAGGTGTGGTGCCCAGCTGCTTTGTGAAAGAGGCAGCGTGCTAAGGGCGCTGGTGCTCCCACCTTTGAAGTCCATACTAATAACACAGGGAAAGCGACCAAAATCCTTACTTTGATGCTCTCCTACGGGTTTCTAGCACGTGCTCCAGAGGTGGTCACGGAGAAGCTCAGAACTAGTGCCGTGACACAGATTAAAATGCCTTGGTGCAGGTTGGCAGCAGTTTTCTTGTGTTGAGAGGAGCATTCCACAGGCGTATATTCTCCTGGAAGATTGCTCTAGCATAGTACAGTATACCCAGTATAATTTTTTAAAAAATCATATGCAAATCTTCCATTTGGTTTTAGTATGGGTGGAGGGAGTGGAAGATTACTGCCTGATGCCAGCCCTTGCTCCTTCATAAGTTAGCTTAAAAGTTGATGCAAAGTTATCTTTGAAGATTCAAACACCAATTAAAGCAACAGCGACATAATCAGTCATTATGGCATGCTGTATTTTAATGACCTGAAGAGCTTAAATCTTCTTTTTCATCTTCGACCACGCCTCCACATATTTTATTTCTGTGATGTCAGACATTCAAACGACTCTCAAAAGTTGGGTGCCTACGCTTAAGGGCTAGGGTAACTTCTTAATTTTAGCTATTCCATAAGAAAATTTGAGGTTTAGGAGAAATATTTATGCAATAAATATTCATGAAATATTTATTTATAGCAATATTTACTGATAACTGTCATTGTCTGATCTCATCTGCCTATAAAGAAGGGCTTGTTTAACTTTTTACCTTTGTTAAAATTTGCTTACTATTCCATTTGAGACGATATAAGCCCTGTCTAGGGGAGAAGTTTTACCCTCTGGTCCTGACACACAATAAAAAAAAAATATATCTTTTGCAGTCAGGGCAAATTTTGGGGTCTGAGCCAAAATCTGTGGGCTTCTCTGGTCTCCGTATAGTGAATTAAACCCCCAAATGTTTTCATAGCTATAACCTTGAGCAGTTGTTTTGGGATAGATACCAATAAATATAATGGGTCCACTGGGAAGAGACAGAACATTTTCAGATTTATGAAGGGGAAAAAATCAATAGTCTCCCTGAGGCTGTATAAGTCATGAGTAGTACCAGTAGTTTTATGCAAAGTTGACAATATCATGAAATATAAACCCTCGGTTTGGAATTTTACCAGAAATTAAAGTGGCATTAAAAAGAAAAGTAAATGTTTTGGCATGCGTATTAAGAAGGTGGTTTGTGTTTCTTATCATTTTGCACTGTGGATTCCTTTCAACTGAGCAATAAAAGACAGTTTAGAAAAGATTTAAGAAGAGTTTGCTTCTCAACCCATACGTCTCCTCTGAATTATGTCTTGCCCCCTGATTAAATGGGCCCATCTCTGAGGAATACTCATTCTGTAAATGACAGGTCACTCCAACTGTTCTTGAGCAAGCTGGATGCAGTGGATTTAGGAATAGATGCTGATTTTGAAAAGGTTGTACGTGCTATTCTCTTATAATGGTGTTTAATTGCAAATATTCATATCTAAATACACAATAGCTTGTGAAGTCATCTGGTCGCTCCCAAGTCTCCCGGGCTGATTGTCCTCCTCTGCACTTGCTGGTTTGATTTTCAATTTGTTGGGTTTTTTGTCTCAGAAAAGGGAAAAAAAAAAAGAAAATTCACTCAAGTTTTTATATATATACTTTGGGGAGGGATAAGTTCTTTCTAAGGCGGAAGGAGCAGCAGTTCTTTACACAAACCAGATCAACTAAAAGAAGTTCAATTCATGAGAGGCACAAATTGCACTGCAGCATGAATTGATCTGTACGTACTGGGAATGGTAGTCTGTCTTTAAAGCATGACTTCCCCAAGGCTGACCTCTATTTGTGAATGAAACTGGAGGAAAATAATTCCCTACTGGGAACAGTCTGGCTCGGTACTGTCCTTACGAGTCAAAGCCCACTTGCAAAACACTTCGTCGTGTTAACTATCGCGTGGATATTTTTTGAATGCTGATTTTTCAGTTTCACTTGCACATTGAGGTATGTCCAAAGAGCAGCATTGTCCAGAGGTGTTTCATTTCTGGCTGCTTTTAGCGGGATGTTGGTAAGGAATCTGCGATGACCCCCTGATGGTTCTCAGTCCCATCGTGAACGTTGTGTGTTATGTGAAGACCATGTGGATACCGTTGTGGAAGTTTCGTGTTTGTTATCCCTCAGATTACGAGAAATTTAGATACCACAGTAAAGATCACAGAGTAGAAACTGTAGGGGATGTTAAGTTGAGAAGTACTAGTATTATATTTCTGCTGCTCCTGCAGAAAAGAATATTGAGAAGCTCAAGAGCATGTGAAAGTTTCCTTTCACTCTTTATCTACAGTGCAAAACACTTGAAGGAGACACTTGTTTTACATATGGGCTGGAAGAGAATCCTGCTTACTCCTCGTTAGTTATGCTAATAAAGGTATAAATTAGAAGACCTGTGTAATCTATACTGGCATCTGTGCAACAGCTTTCTGGTCGCGGCTCTAGGCAGGATTGCCTCAGCCAGCTGGCTCTGCCCGCGCAGGTCGATTCATGTGGCCTGGCCTCCTCCCGCCCCGGCAGCTTTGAGGTGGGCAAAGATGGCTTGATAGTAGATGCGCTCGCCTCTGTGGTCCCAGGCAGCTGTGTTGTGCGCGGAGGATAGCTGTGGTCCTTCCTTCCCCCGTGAGCCGTGCGTTAAAACGTAGGGGAAGCTGGGCGCAGCCGCCTGCTCGCCTGCCGGGTTTTGCACGGCTTCGGTACTTGTACCGCGAGCGGCGAAGCTCGCCCGTCCCTTCTGCCTTGGCTTTGCAGAGGGAAGGGGAGCAGGAGTTTTGCGTGGTCCATCTCGGCGTTTGGCTCTGTCTATGGTCCAGAAGATTGAAAAAAATCCAAAAACAAGCTCTGTTTGAAATATAGTACCTGCGCGTAATCTAAAAAAAAAAAGAGAGAGAGAAAAAATTTCAGCTGCTTGGGACGTGCACACAGCTTGGATATGCACAAGTGGAAATAAATTTGAACGTGCAGCTCCAAAGTAAATAGATCTGACTGTGAATATACACAGAGTCCAGATCAGTTGAGCTTTACATAGTCATTTTTCAAGTTAAACACGCTTTAATGTAAGCCATAAATTTCATCATATGAATATTTTTATGAGCTGCATTTCATCCATTTATTACTCTGAAGTTCCCAGATAGTGACAACGGGTAAATACAGTGCCAGTTCTCCTGCACGTTGAGTCACCGGGAGCCTTCTCTCTCCTACACGTTGTTTAAGCAAGGATAACAAATTACTGGTATCATTTCAGACAGATTTCAGTGAGATTTTTATTTGACAGCGTAGCTGCCAAGATTTCTTGAGTAGGTCCAGGCTGTGGATTTCTGACTTAAGCTTCAGGGTGGAAGCTCTAGTTGTGATGGTTCGATTGTGATAATAATGGCAGTTTCGTCCCAGTATTTTCACTTTATTTGGGACAAAATTTACTTTTACTTAGGATCCTGACTCTCAGATTGTAAATTAAAAAGACACTTTCCAAATCCATAAGACTGTGGTGGTCATGAAGCAATGAAGTACGCTAAAAGTAATATTCATTGCAGTAATATACATGATATATAGATTTTAGACAGATTACTGTGCATATGCCATATTACATGCACCTGTGTTATTAAAAAAAATAATTCCGATTGACTAAGAACCCTCTGAGAAACGGGATTGCGAAAGGGAGCTCTGCCATGTTCTGCCTCGAGGGAAAAAATATCTTGATTCCCTAAAAATACTCAGGTCAGGACATGGAGCCTCCTGGGGAGCCTGTGGCCTGGTAACATTGTGCTGACTTTTGGGTGCTTCGCTGAGGGACCTGAGTTGAGGTATCTGGAGCTGTGAGTGAAGGAGATACACTTCTCTCTCCCTCCCTCCTGAAAAGGTGATAATTCAGGCATATTCGTTACATGTCTGATGGTAGGGTGGGATAAATGCCACACGTAAACATGGGCAAAAACCACTTTCTGATTGGGAGAGTCTTTTTAGAGGATGGCAGTGCACGTTGGACACAATGTATTTAACCAAGTCTGGGTTTTGTAATCATTAATATAGAATAAAATGTCTTTAATGTAGAATAAAATATCTTACTGTAGAATAATAATAATACTAATCTTAAATTCTGTCTTAGAAAAACATCTTATGGACACCAAAGTGCGGGTAAAATGGAAAAAGCTAATTTACAAGTAAATTATTATCCACTATATTGATATTTTATACATATAACTAAATGTACTGTATATTTAGAAGGTAGTTTAGTATTTCTCCTACATATACCTGAGAAATAACGATCTCTTTTGAGAGTTTTACTGCAGAGAAGTACATCATGACACAATCCAAGAGCCAATGTAGCTCCCTAAATTTGCTTTTCTTATTTCAGTTGTCTTTGTATTTTCACCACTAACTTAAAAATTAATCAAGGAAGACAAGTCCTTGCAGCCCTGAAATAAAGTGCTGGAAGCAGTCATTGCCTTTGTGAGCGCCGTACCGTAGCAACCCAACCTGTGGCAGGTAGCAAAGCGTTGCAGGTTGAATTTTGGTAGGTGGAGGAACTGGCTGTGGTATCAGCAGATCTGAACCTGCAGATGGTACAAAGCTTTGCGTGTGGAGTGACCAGGCATAGCCCCGTGCCCGAGAGCTCTCTAGTGGCTTTCCAATTATTTTATTTTCCAAGAGTAATGACATCTCTCACCCATGTATTGATGACAAAAGGGATGGTATTGTATCATGTGATCTTTTTCTCTATATTCCCTCAGAAGGAGATTATATTCGCTTTAAAACATCATGGTAACAAGAAGCTGGTTCTGTAAATTTGAGGATAACACCCTCCCTCTGCCACAAACATCCAAACTTGATTGTTATTCATTTCTTTATGCAGGGAAATCCACTGTTGCCTTTGGTCATTGCAGCTTCTTCTATCTTCTGCTAGTGCTACACTTAAAGATTTTGTCATACCAATTCAAATAAAAATTATACGCTGAATTGGAAATGCTTTATGGACCTTACAGTGGATAAAATATGTTAATTTGTGTAAATGCTCTTCTGAGTGCAGATGCTTGCACTGAAAGCATGCTTATCTTAAAAGCTGCATGTCTTTCATTCTGGCCTTCTTTTATATGCACAGTTTATTTTTTTTTAATATGTGCCTTAATATTTGAGAAGAGCGTTTAAAGGAGACATTTAAAGCTAAGTGAAAAAAAAAAAAAACCCGTCCAAGCTTTTTCATAAATATTCATGGTTTCTTAGAAAATCTTGTAACTGAATTGGTATTTTCTTTTGAGGGTTTATGTGCTCTTCCCCATTCCCCTGTTTTTTTCCTTTCTGCTTCGTTTCATTGCTATAGATTAGCAAATTAACAATGCTGGGTTGGCTGAGCCATCATATGGTTGACATCCAGTCTGGTATGTGAAGTGTTAGTCTGCTCACTTGTGTTACAGAAGTTTTATGTATCTTAATAACACGTGATAACAGCTGAATTAAGCAGAGTTAATACAATGGACTATGTACTCGCAAGGTTGGAGTATAAACTGAAGTATTTACTTTATTGGTGTGTCGGTTATTTACCTTATAAATACGAATATATGCAAGTTGTGTTGGAAGTCAACCCCCACAATGTTGCGTTAGGTGTTAATTTCATTATGAAGGAAAATTTAATGAGAAACTTTATTTCTGGGGGAAGACTTCTTGCTGAAAAAGATTTACTTCAGAACTCACCTGTTGAATTCACATTCTGAATCCAAGGGTCGTTTAATTTAAGCTAGATGACAGCTCGGTTTCCAGGCACAGATATGAAAATAGACTAATTCTGATTCAGGGAAAGTTGCTTTTGTTTTATCAGATTCAGTAATTTTGCTCGTGGAAGAGATGTCATCTTGCTCTCCCCAGTTTTAGTAGAACCTCTTTTACTAAAAAAGAATTTGGTAGAAGCAATGCCAGGTAAAGCAGAAATAAAAGCCTGGTGCCAAACAGCTGGACAACACGGTTGCAAATACTGACCCGTTAGGAAAACATAACAGAACATATGCGGCAAAATACACCGATAGATTTTTCTTACAACAAAATACAAGCATCTATAACGTTATAATCATTAAATATTCATTTTTCAGGTTTTCAAGTCTACACCTGCGGTAAATTGGTACACTGTATAATACATAAAAGATGGACTGTGTAGTGTGATAAGAGTAATGAATTTCACATTTCCTGCTATGAAACCCACAGAGCCTGGTACCAAACGATCGTAAATAAATGCCCAGTCAACAGCAATGTCAGCCCCTGTAAGGAGAACATCGGGGTAAATAAATCAAATGCTGTTTAGGACATTTTTCTTGGTAGGAAAGAAATACACAAGTGCTTTCTGGGTGTTATTCACCACTGATTATTCACCACACACTTTTATTCCATCTCATTCACTGAATTTCAATGTGTTAAGACATTTAAAATTCAGTCAAATGCCGGGGAGAGAGGGTAAAAATGGCAAAGGACTAGGATATTCAAATCTCAGTGGAGAAGTGAGTATATAAAGCTGAAAGCTGGCAGTGCAAAAGCCTGTAGTCCTTTTTCCCTGGTCAATAGCTTAGTGAAAAAGACGGATTTGCATATGTTACAAAGATACCTTTTAATAATGTATTTCTGTTTTAGAGATTTACCCTTCCTCCCCTGTCTTTTCGAGCATTTTTCGCCATGTGCAATTAGCATTCCTATTACATATTCCTGTGTGAGTAACATATATATAAATGCTGTCATTGGTGTAAGTTAGACCCACCCATGGCTTGCTTTGGGGCAGAGGGGAACTGGCTTTTGAAGTCCTAAACTCACCTGTTGCTGCTAACCATAGAGTGCACTGGCTTGGAAAATCATTATGCAGAAAGCTGTGGTATAGTTCTTTGCTGTACTTTACGTTTCTAACACCATTTCTAGGAAAGCTAATTACAGCGGGAACAGTGGTTTCCAATTTAGGTTCTCGTCCTTCCAGTTCCTTGTTTTGAGTATGGCCTTGGGAATGGAAAATGCAGTGATTTGTCCCTGGTTGCATCTAGGACTGCAGTGGAAGGGAGGTCTTGAAGAACTGAGTGTAGGGAGAGGTTTTGGTTGCGTGCAGTGTGTGTCTGGGAAAGAAAGAGAATAAAGATTATGGGACGTCGCTCACTGTGAAAGTCAGATCTATGACCTTCTTTACTGTTGAAAACTGCAAGCTCCTAGAAGCTACCAGTGTAAATTATAATACAAACTTAACCTCCATCTTCTGTTTGTTTGGATTCATGTTTTCTTTTTGTTGGAAGCGTGTGTTACATCACCTTTACTCAAATTTAGAGTGGGAAAGAAGCATTTCCCCGAAGTCAGCAGCTCTGTGACATGGAGCAGATGTAGGTTATGACCTCCTGTAACCTACTTTAATCAGTACACATGCTGCTGCTGTAGCAAAATGTTTGCTGGATGCCAGAGTAAAAGAAAAAATAATAAAAAAAATTTAAAATAATTTTATAATAATAACCAATAATAATAATGATAGTAATAATAATAATATTCCAGTACAAAGCTCAAATACTACAGTGATGCTCAGGTTGATGGCTATAAATGATAGTAATGATATTAATGTAATGTTAGACAGAGGAGTAAAATGATTAGTTGTACTTTGTTTAAATAAAAGTTAATAGCTAAACGTGGATAAGCATAAGCTGTACGTGGCCAAAGTGATATGAGAGGTGAAAGGGCTTGAGTAGCAATATTCTAGATGCATATAAAAGGAATTATATCAGATACGTGGAAGCTCAAGAGTAGGATGATCCTTTCATTGTAATAAGAGATACTCAGAACCTGAATGGGAAATGTAAAAATTAAAAGGGTATTACAAATTCTGCAATGGGTAAGTCGAGGGAAAAAAAAAAAAACACAACAACTGTCAAAGAGGTTCTTGGGAGGGAAAAAAGTACTGAAAAACAAGAAAGCATGAGCCGCGATTGATAGTGAGGCTGTGGCAATATCAGTGATATTGGAACCAGAAGTGATTCAACACGAAAGAGGAGCAATTGGCTTTTTTCCTGCTCATGTAGTTGAGATACTGGTCACCTGTCCAGGGGCTGGTTACTGGAAATGCAAAGTGGCAAAGAGATAAGGGGAGAGGGATATAAAATGGCCTGAGAAAAAATTAGTTCTAGTTTATTCTGCTTTAGTATGGCACATGTAGAATTAATAAACAGAGAGGAAATCATGATGTAAAATGAAAGAGCAAGGCAGACATAAGTTAACACATTTAAAGGACTTGATCCAGTTGGTTTAATGTGTTTAAGAGCTTAGTGTGTATCCTGATGTGTCTCAGATGAAACACTCATTGATGTGTGCTAAAAGAAAATAGATGAAAGACTCTCAAATTTTCAAGGCAGGTTATTATTTTTTTAGCTGTGAAATCTGACTGCCTATGCATAAAGATTTCCTGTTAAGTGAAAACAGAACAAGGGAAAGCTGAGATAAAATCTCTTCCATCAAACTCTTGTATCAAAGCATATAAGGCATGTCTTCCTCTCACATTTGTTTAGTGTTTGAATCTTAGAGGAGACCTTGGTCCACAAAATGTCATCACCCTTTATTTTTGACAATACTGTTCTGTAGTTTTCAGGAGAGAGGCGGAGTGGAATTAAGAATATAAAAGTAAATACCTCACATTGCCATAAGCAGCCGCAGGATGAAACCCAGGAATACCTTACACAAACCATGAGGGCTTCAGAGAGCTCTAATATCCCCCTAAAATCCTGTCACTGCCATCACACACTTTAACCCCTTTGTGCCATGAGTTGTGGTTTTGTACTGTGGGACGCGTTGATCACGGATCAGCTGTCGTTTGCTGACGCTCTGCTACAGCTCTGTGAATCAGAAACGTAAATGGAAACAGTGGCAGAGCGAGGAAACAATTCTGATTTCTACACCTGATCTATTAACAGAGGAGCTGCTGTAAGCATGAAGGAAGTACGTATTTAGTAATATTGTACTGTGCGCGTGTCTACTTTAAACGTCTTACGCAACTGAAAACCGTTCTTGATTGTAGATCATGAAGAATTGTAAGCTTTTTATTGACGAAAAAATAGATTGCAATTAATATGGAAATGTTTGGATATATTTCATGAACAGTTTTTGTTTAGTGTTGTAAACAGGGGAGGAGGAACCAGTGTAATTCCCTGAAAAGTACCTTAAGTTACTGAGGTGCTACGTTTTTTTCAGTCAGTAGTGACTTTTTTACCCAGAGTCTCCACCCAGACAGCCTTAGCATCTAGGTTAGGTATGAGGTGACACAACAGAGAATAAGAAAACATTAGGCCTGGGAAAGGGAGAGGACATTTACATAAAGTAAATGAGGCTCTTTGATTGCACTTGGTTACACAAGATAATGGGTTAGTGTGGTCATTTCTTTGGGGAAGGATTTTATTTTTTGTTTATGAATAGACTTAAAGAGCAGAAGACTAATGCTACGGCTCAAACTGTTCAAACTGAAAAGGAGGATTTGGCCTAATACAGTTTGATAGAAGCATCTACTAAAATGATTCAAAAGGCTTTTTCTGAATTCCTTTGATCATGTAGCTTTCAAAACATAATCAACCTGCTCTTTGGTTCGAAAGTAGGGCATTATCAAAGAACATGTGCTGCATAACATCTTGCTTCCCTGTAGTCAACCAACTGCATCACTTAGTCCTCACTTGGAAAAATGCGACACGAGCCGGTATAGTTTGTCTCAGTTTTTCGCGTTTGTTTTTCACACCTTTAACGTGTTACTTTAATAGAAAAAGACACAGCCCCCGCTACACTTGGGGGACTGTTACACCAGTACCTCTGGGGCTGGCACTCCAGTACTGAGAGAAATGTGATGCCACCTGCATGCAAAACCAACATGAGTGTTTTCAGTACACCAAGATCTCAATTTTAGCTGCCTTCTGTGTATTGTGTTTGTGTTTACAGCTCCGTTCTCTCCATAGACGACTCTTCTATGTGCTTCTGCACAGCCAACGTTCTGGAGTCCTACCCGTGCATTAGTGACACAGCTTTCCTTGCCTTGCTGTCCCTGGGGTTGCTTCCAGCCTCTTGAGAAAAGAGGTGTTTACGCTCCTTATCGCAGATAGCAGTGAACTTTTGCTTGAGCAGCTAGGTTGACTGCTGTTTGTCTGCCGTGCAGTTGGAAATCGTAACCATCTGCAGTAATGACCTCTGTGTCTCGGGTGTTTAATTCGTGCATTAAATAGAAAGCTTTTCTGTGCTTCCTTCAGTTTTGTGATCTTACCACATGAAAGGGATTCTTTGCACTCCTGAGATCCCGTGGGCATTGATCCATAGTCTTTATCTGTGCGCATAGTTGCTCTAAGAGGATACAAGAGTCGGGAAGCTTGTCCTTTAGTACAATCCAGACTAGCAGGTATGTTTGTGTTCTTGGAGGATGTGTTTGTCTGATTGCCTGGGTGAGATAGTAGGTTTGTGGATAGAGTCCGTATCCAACATCCAAGCATGTTTGCCAGAGATAGTTAGCTGATCCTGCCTGTCTCCAAAGTAAATGAATTGCTTTTTGTTTCTTTTCAGCAACAAGGAATTTGGAGTTTCTGAAACAGTACGTTGGACTCAGCTTTGGAAATAATCCAATACAAGTGTTAGTCAGAGCTAGTGCGCAAACGAGGGGCTCAGATATGGATGATTTAGGAAGTGTAGCAGCTATTTTGATGAGGAAATTGGAGACCACTGTGATGGGAATAATTTGGCAAATTTCAGGAACCACAAAGAAGCATTTATTTATGCTAAACTACTATGCTGTTTATCACTTAACAACTGAAAATCAAGCATTAATCATACATATTAGTCAAGCCTCAGCTGTACAGTCCCATGCGTCTGATGCTGTGTTGGCTCTGCTCGCTGCAAACCACGATGGCTCTTCATCCCTGAGGTCGAGCTGGCTCAGCATGAGAGCTCTTTGACGAGGAAAGCCTGTGGGTGTCACCTTTCTTCCCCAGCCTCCTCTGTGCATCGCTGGTGTTTATGTACACCTTTTCCATGCATCAAGGTAGTTCTCATCCAGATAATTCTATCTGCTTTTCATAGGTCAGATCTAGTTGGTTCCAGCACGTCCAGAGGGTTGTTGCCTTCTGAGTGCTGATCCGTTGTGGCTTCTTCATCTGGCTGTTGCCTGTTTTTGGACTGGGTCGTGTTTCTTCAGGTTGTTGCAGACTGCGTATGACTTATGACCGGGTATGATTATCTTAATCTTACTATTCTTTCTTTCAACTCTGCCAAGCACAGATACTAGGAGATATTTCAGTTCCTGCCCTATGACATGCCCTCCTGTGGTATTTTTAGGGTAGAGGGCAAATGAGATGTGTTCCACAAATAGGTCTTATGCTGCAGCTGAGTGGGGATGGCCCTGAAATTATACACACCTCATGTCACCTACATCAGATAGCGTTACAAAGGAATGTAGCTGCAGCGTCAGATCCTTTCTAATTGAATGGATATCCCTTGGGACTCTGTTCCTTGAAGACTACCCACACATTTTCTTTGCGATCCAATCACGAGCTCCTTTGCTGAGGAGACACCTGTGGAGTAGCTGAGCAAATGCCTTTGTAATCTATTTGGCTGTCTGATGTCATCAAAGGCGTGAACCTATATCAAAAAAACATTTTGTCTGGGTTAATTTTATAATTGCATGTCTTCCTAGATTAAAACATAACAAAGAGTCTTCTATATGGTCAAGACAAAAAAACCATGCCAACCTCGAGTTACTCAGACTCGCGAGCATGTTCAGTAAAGATGTGATGTAGGTTTGGTTGTTTTTTTTTTTTCAAATTGTACATAAGTGCTTCTGTGTAGAAAGGAATTTTAGGGACTCTCTGATGGGTGACACCTTGATTTAACTTGGTTGATGAGACCCCCTCTGTTTTGCTGCCTTCAGAATATTTGGTGCAAGTGCACAGCATGTCGGACTTATTTCTGAACATGGCTTGTGGGCAAGAGATGAAGCTCGACAGGGTCCCATTGGAATTTCTAAAAGAAAAGGAAATTTTGCACCACCTGTCTTCGACATAGCAAAATACAGCTCTAAGCTTTGGGGAAATCCTGTCATTTCTGCTTTCCTGCTTCTCTGAAATGAAAAAAAAGTATCTTTTCAAAAGCCATCTTTTGCCTTATTTGTCAGATATGGCCAAATTCAGCCATAATGGGGACTAAATTTCCAAAATGTAGTTTATTCAGTCACATGGTACAACTCATTGTTTAAAGAGGTAGATGCTATATATGTGTCAACATCATAGTTTGCATATGTTGCAGCCAAGGAGATCTTCCCTCATGTGCACTTCTCTCTGGGGCTGTAGCACGAGTAGAAGTCTAGAGCATGAGCATCAGGATTCAGAATACATTATTGCAGTCTTACTGTAAAGCACAGACAAAGGTTTTCTTTTCTTCATTTCTCCCCTTTAGGATAAAACCTGAGAATAGTTTTTGAGCAGTGAAGAATCATGCCCAATTATGCCGTCCCAGCTTGTTAGTCATAAAGTCTTATGAAATATTGCAGGACTTTAGAAAAGATTTCCCATCATCCTCTGCTTAAAGAACCCTCTCTATTAAAACCTGAAGCTTCTTGTTTTTCATCAAATGTTTTAAAGTGGAATGACTGAGGGGAGCAGAAATTGCCATTTTCCAAAGAGAGTCCTTTGAAAATTTCACAAAGAGAGTGTATCTTCTGTGACTTGGCTGCACTGCTGTAAATTTGGTTGTTCGCTAATCAGCTCCGTGTACAAACATAAATTTCCTAAAGCTCACCCTCTGTAATGGTTTTTCACAGGATCACTGCTTCACTGAAACTGTGATACCCTAAGACGTGATGGCAGTATGTATTATACAGTAAATATTTCCTTTGCTTTGTAAAGAAATCTAACCTGCTCAGCATTTGCATGTCGTTACCCCACTCACGGCTGTTTATGAGCAGTGCTGCTGTCTCAGCTCTGGGAACAAACAGGCTTGGGCATGCTTGTGAATGACACGGTTCATTCCTGTCTCTTTTGCAAGCCAGGATTGTGGAAGTATCTCCCCTTCTTGGCTTGACTGTTATTCTCTGTAGCAAGCCTCATTTTCCCAGGCAGATTGTTGAAATGTCCTAATGAGCCTCCAAAGAGTATAAAATATGTGCTCCCATGGTTGCACATTTTCTAGTTCAAAAGCTACTTCTCGTGGCAGACCCAGGTATAACAACTTGAAGCAGGGCGAGATCATTTGTTGTGCAGTTTGCATATCCACACCCAGAATGCACATCTAGTTTGCTATTACCTTGTAACAGTGGTGTTGGCTTATTAAAATAAAGGTTTGGACTGATGTACTTTTTTGATGTAAACTCGCTTTCCTTCCATATTAAACCAATGCTAATAGCTTCTTCCACAGTAGAACATAACATTAACTACAAAGCAAATGTGCATACAGAGCATGTTGCTCAAGAATAATCTTTACAAAGTTAGAGCCCTATACACCGTAGATGCATTCGTTCCATTTTGCTGTGTACCAGCTTCTTTGCATAGACCTGATTCTCTGAGAAAGTGGCCTTTGGAGACTCCTCTATAATTTTTGTGAGTTCCTCAGATACAGCTCTTCTTTCCCATGCCACAGACGTTATCTCCAGCAGAAATGGACACCTGCCAAATCGTTGGTTATCCTTAGGATCAGAGCAGCCTGTGTCTCTTAACTTCATGCCTCAGTAACACATGTGACTTGATTGCGTATCAGCTGGCTCGCTGTCCCCGCTTCTGGCCTTTCCTGGTCTCTCATACCTGGGGGAATGTGAAGGAGGAGGGAAGGTGTGGCTGCTCCCACCGCAATACCTTGAGTCCTCTCAAGCCCTAGCTGCATAGTATAAAGTATTCAAATCAGATTTTGAAAGGCAGACCATGAGTTTCTTTCCTATTTCTACAATCCTAGCTTAATCAGAAAATAAAGACTGCATGTGCTTTCCACTAGTACACTCTTGGATCTACGCAGCCAAGTAAACGTTGGATGTGCTTGGCTTTGTAAAGCTGGGGACTTTGTCTTTCAGTTATTTTGCCAAATTCCTGAACGGAAAATAGCCAGGTGATATTAACGACAGAATGCCCTGTCAAATGAGGTTAATTCTTTGGCATTAGTACTCCATTTTTTAAAAGAAAATTTTCAGTGGAAAATCTCTGAATTTTTGATTATGTTACTTTCCAGAAATACTTTGCCCAGCTCAGTTCAAAAACCAAATCTTCAACAAAATTAGACACAGTGGGTGTTTGTACTTCTGTGGTTTCACAGGAAAGCTCAATGACTTCACTTTTTGTTGTTTCTGTAGATCTACTGTGCTTTATTTTTACAATGTCCCTGTGATTTAGGGCCCTTGCTATGCTTTGGTAGAAAACAAAATTCACAACCTCAGTAAAGTGATTCTTACTTTTTCACCTATTTGAAAGTGTGAAATCATTTTTGACAGAAAAAAAAAAGAAGTAATGCTTAAACATTTCTTACAATGAAGCATTAAACTTCAGATATGAAGTATTATGAGTTTTTAGTATTAACCAAATCAATACCATGCACTGCCACACTCTAGTCTGCTAAAAACAGGGAGTGTTTTTTTTTAAACTGATCAAGATTAATTAACAACTCTTTGCTGACTTGGTACATTGTACAAATTGTCATTTATAAATACTGTTAATACAGCCTTCTCCTTAACCGAGCGGAAGGCAGCAAGTGCACGATAGTTTTGCTTGTCCCCAGACAGTCTGTCCAGTTCACTGGAGCATCCCTGCGCCCTGGCATGAGGCAACAGGTCTCTCAGACAAAACTCTAGAGGTACCAACTTCAGTTGTCACTATTAGGAGTTTTATCTTAATCTTTCCATTTCCGTGGTGTCTCTTCTCCTCATAATCGCCACACCTTGGCTGCTATTTTTAGTATTCTTTGAACTGAGTTAGTTACAAAAGGGGCCAGACCACAACCTCATGGGAATGAACACTTACTCCTTGAAATGAGTTGGAGAGCTGGGCTTACCTGTTCACCATCTGCTTCTTCACCTGTTGCACATGGAGAAGTACTTCTGCTAAACCCGTTCAGTAGGGGTTTTTGTTTGATTTCTTCGAGTCCCTGATACGTCACTAAGTACTGATCTCAAAAAAATCTTAAGCAACAAAGGAAGGTGAATCAATTTTAAACATTGACACAAAACGCTTTCTTTGCTCTGTTAACAATTTTAAGTGAATAGGAATGATTGGTTTGGGGGGTCTACTTTTACCTCGCCAAGTGTTCTTCAGAAAGAGAGAGAAAGAAGTTTCCTTACAGAATTGAGTGCTGTCTGTAGTGTAAATGTGATGTATTATTATTCCGTGAATGCAACAGTCAATATCTAGTGAAAAAACTGCTCTAACCAGACAAGAAAGTACTACATGTTTTGGTTAAGAGTGTGAATAAGAATAATTCTATCCAAGGTCCAATATAAACTCTACATAAATGGCAGAGAACAGCACACCAGCAGTATGTAAATGAAAGTAGAATTCTTTTCAGGGATGTCTTTCTATATTTCAGGTTACAGCAATTAATTAATATGGCATCGACAGTTGAGAGTGTCTTCCAAGTCTCAGTAACTTTTAGAGATGTTAGTTCATAATGATTTTGTCTCTCTATGCCGTGACCTTATAAAATGTCTCTCCAACACTTCTGACATTAGAATGCGGGTAGCCTACAGTTAAAGTGCAGTAGCTTGAAAGAAAAGTGTGATGTTTATTAGGTCTAATTGTGCGTAATTTTAAAAGCTGTTTGACATCTAAGAAGAGATAAATGTTTTCACACTTTTAATGTTCAAACACGGCACACTGTCTTCACACCAATTATGCTGCTGCATCCTATGATGTGACCTTCTCTCTAGTTTTCAAGCTTCTCCTTTTTATTAATTTCCATCCCGGAAAACAAGTAGGTACTCTGCTTGAAGATTTTATAAAGCATTGGATTTTTCTGCATTTGTACCATTTTATTATGTGTTAAGTAAGGTACAGGTGGTTTTGGAATTAATGTGCCTTAACATTCTCCTTGAACCTAAATTCAAATTACGTTTACATCTATACAGAGTAATACTTGTGAAGAAAAATTTCAAATTTCAAAGCATGCGTACAGTTGAGGTTCACTTATTATTCATTGTACAAATTAGATTTATGCACTGGATCATTAAGCATTGTTTTTTATTGCAGAAAAGCATGCAATTTCCTTCTCTGTTATAAGGAACCAGTATTTATTTGCTTTCTTATGCAAGTAGGATCTTTCTTCATCAGATTTTCATATATGACCCAATAATTTTTATTTTAATATCTACATAATAATGTTTCTGTTTAGATTTATATCTCTTCCAAATAGAATAAAGAGTAAGGATGTTATTGTAGTGTGTTTTACATATGCCGTGAATACTTGAAGGAAAGAAGAAAGAATGACTGCTCAGTGGATGGGAAAAGTCAAACAGCCAATGACTGAGAACCAGAAATATGGAAAAGTGTGTGTTTGGGTAGGTAGAGAAGCCTAGGTGAAGTTTGGATGTATTATAATAAGAAGGCAACCTGAAGAAATGAGAGGGACAGACAAGTAAATGCGGGAATGAAGAAGTATTCATTTTATGTACTTCATTAAAAATTCACCTTTAGTGGTAGAGTTCAGATGGAAACCTCAGGAAGCCATGGAGGGGAGGAGACCACATGAACATTAAAGGAAACTTAGCTGTGTTACCCACTGAAGTATTTGATCAAAAGGCAGTGGAAGAAACTGGTTAGAAGATGTCACGTTTTCGGTGAAGGACGGGAAGAGAAGATCGTTTAACAGAAAGGATGCAGCAATGGATGCAGAAATACAAAAAGGCAAAGCATTGCTATAGTATTAATAATGACAAAAACGGCAGGTTAGGTAGTGGAGCCTATGGAAGAATATAAAGTTATGCTAGTGACCACAAAAACTTCTTTTTCTGCTTTAAATGAACCCATTAATTTTCCTTATAAGCTCATTCTTCAAATCTGAAAGTAATGAAAGGTTGCAAGGCTACTGCACATTTGGAGAATAGCAGAAAACAGTTAATTTTGGAGTATATGAAAAAATAATGCCGTCACTTTGGGTCCATAGTGGGATCGTAGTGGCTGAGAGGAATCAGGTAAGGTCAGAAGGAGGAGGGGAAGGGGTGAGGTGGCAGAGGGAACCAAGAGGGGAAGATGGAGATGGCAAAACTTTTTTGATGGAAAATGCCCAAATTTCTTAGGTTTACCTGCAATCTTAGATGTGTCAGTCATGATACCAAGTGTCTTCAGCAAACGCTAGATGGAAACCTTAACTGATTTTGAAGAATAAGAACCTAGAATCTGTCAAATTATAGCATCAAATATAGTGAAATAATATCAAATTCCCACAGAGGCTGAAGAAACATCTGGTGGAATAGAGCACCACTGAACAAAACCCCAGACTCAGCAGATGAGTGCGATGGACAGCATAACTTGCATGCCTAAACGTGTGATCTCAGAAATATGAGTTCAAAACAGCATAGTTATGAATTTGAAAAAAACCTGAAATCATCCATCTTTGATTTGAAGACCTAATGTGGAAAGGATGTTGCCTTCTTTTTCTTTGAAACATAGAAATCTTTTGTTCCTCTTGACAGAAATGTCGGCTTTGTAATAATAAACCTCTAACAAACAAATGGGACTTGCCACGGATTCCAGGGGACCATGAGAAATATTGTCGGTGTAGTTATTTGCTGAAGCAGATATTAAGTGATCCACTTCTACTTCTGGTCTCCAGGTGATGTTTTAGTGCTAGCTTGTGCCAGCTTCCTACTTTAAAAAAAAACCACACCCCATAATAAAAGAAGTCTTAGTAATGAATGCAAAAATATGGAATTGACTTATTTAGACCACATGAATATGAAGAATGTCTCGGTTAACAGGAACACTAAATAAATTGGCACCAGTGATTGCTCAGAAAATATAAAAAGGATGTTCTTACAGGGTAGCATGTGGACTAAAAAGACAACATTTAATAATTTCTCTTCCAAACATGAAAACTTAATGAGAAAGACTGGTATGAAAGTCTGAAAGAGGTTGTTTTAGGGATGTGTGTGATTTCACACCCCATTCTCTTGTTAGATGGATGGCTCTCAGTTATTTTTGTATCACAGAAATGCTGTATCCAAAATAAATATGAAATGTTTTCTTATTAAAGAAGTCTAGTTGCCAAGAGGCCACTAGAGAAGGATTGGGAAAGACCTTAAATAGCTGTTTCATATTCATTCATGCGGTGCTCAAAAGCCATATAGAAAGTCTAGGAAGAAATTATTTAGAGTCCCATAAAAATAAGTAAGACTTGTTATTACAAGAAAATTGTTTTTGTATAATGCTCATTCCACACTCCATTTGATACAATTTCACTACTGTTCTATCTTAGTTTCATTATTTCATGGTTAAGAGGGTTCTCAGGCTAAGCCCAGTAAAATTTGGGTGTGTCTATACTTTTCTGCAGGATCAGTAGACTTGGACTTACCAAATTCTCAGGCCATCATTAAAAGGGATTGCTACAGTCCTATCTTTTCTGTCTCTAGTAGTTAGAGAAGGATCTAATGTTTTGCATCAGATAGTGTGGGTGTAGTAGTATGTTTTATTTAACCAACTATCCTCAGGCCTGGAACAAGGCAGGATAAAGATAATTATTTTTCTTCACGTTTTTAACTTCATGCAGTGAGAGCCGATAGAGCTTGTCAGGGAGCCAGGGCCAGTTCCCATCTCCGAATGATTAGCAACTTTTCAGCTGGGAATAATCAGCAGAAGGAAATGTATCTTTGCCATCCCTTCAGAAGGCCGTCAAGGTTTATTTGGGAGTCAAGGATGTGGAGCAGGATGGCTCCAGCAGAAATCTCTCCTTTAGGAAAAGGCAGTAGAGCTTGTGTGGTGGACCCATTTGGGAATGGTTCTGTGGTAAGCAGATTGAAACTGAAGTCATCCTCGTGTCCTCTCTTTTGTTACTCAGTTTTAAGTTTGGGGTGGGTTTGTTTGGTTGTTGGTGTTTTTTCTTGGCTATAGTACAGATTTTTCCAATTTCTTAATCAATTCCTATTGCCCTTTCCCTGACCTTCATTCAGGAATAGCACATGTGGTATGGTTATGGCAGCAAGAACAAGATTTTTTTTCCTCCATGGGAAAAGGAGACCTGTTATCCCTCTAACTGTTGTCCAAAGATTATTTTGTTTCTCATCTTTGTAAATTAATTTGTTTATAAGGCTCTGTACATTAGAGTTTATACTTTGATCTGAAGACTAATTTCAAACATTCAAACCACTAGATACTCTGTTTCCCAATAATAGAGCAGCAGAGATTAAAAAGAAAAGAAACTAGTATGTTGCTGAGCGGTCAAGGTAGTCTTACCTAACAAATCAGTATTCAACCATTACTTCTGTTCATTTTTTGAGAAAACAAAGTCTCTTTCTTCAAGGTTGCGTTCAAAATGTATTCACATCTCCAGATGGCTTGTAGGCATTATCATGACTTGTGGGTTGAATTAGTCTTCATATAGCATTCAATTTTTCTTGTTTCCTGAATTGTATTTGCATAACTTATGGCAAGGGTGCACTGACAGTGCACTTCACTTGGAACCCTCCTTCTTTTTTGTGTGGCCTAGCAATGACCAGTAGTGCCTGAAAACAACAGCAGTATTTCAGAAGTCTGATAAATGTTCACTGTTTTATACGTTATACAGACTTTTCCTCCAAAAACAAGTTTTCATCATTGGCACTTGGCATTGCTGATAGGTTGTCAGTGGGGAGAAAAAAGAAGCGTTCAGCATGAACATGATAAATGAATCTGAAAGTGCGTGATGTTGCCTTGGAAGGTTTAGGAACAGCATTGGCTGGGTAGATTACACTGTGAATACTGGCATTTTACATATTATAGGAATAAATGCAGATGCTCCATCTTTATCTCTATTACACACAATGATATGTGCCATCAGTATTGTATTTGCTAGCTGAAAAAGAGCTTTTTCCAGCACTGTGAATGGTGCACAGCTACATTCTGAAATGAGTCCTTTTTTCGCGTTAGCCACATTTATTATTGACTTCAGCAGAACTTCTTTCACATTTACCAGTTCAGAAATTTAACATGTTCATCTGCAGCGTATTGTAATTCAGATCACTGCAGGAGAATTGAAGCTCAACATTTGCAAGAGAGACTCTTATTTCACTGAACGTGATGGATGCGGATATGGATTCTCTGTACACTGAATAGGTTGCAGGTAAAGGCAAGTACTCTGTCTTGCCCTGAACGTGATGGATGCGAGGCTTGAATGCCTGGATATTGAAAACACACATTGCCTGAATGGACGGGTATGCCATACCCACACTTTGGATCTCTGCTGCATACCTGTCCACACTAGTCATTCTCTTCAGCGCCTGCTGTGTGCCAGCTTGCAAGTCTAGTAGAGGGGGGAATTCGGTGTGAATCCAAAACGCAGGATTTCTGGGCCACTAATTGAGACAACACTGGAAATAGCAAGGAGCATCTGTTACCTCTGCTCACATATTTAAAAATTATAATAATAAAAAAAAAGCAGGGTAAGCTTCGTTCTTGCATTAGTTTGCTAGCCTTTGGTGTAAGACGTAAATATAGGATGTTTGTTTTGTTCAGAGTGTGTTTTTTTGAAGGGACCGGTTGCTGGCAGCTGCCTCACAGTGATGCAGGAGCCCTGCTCTGCTTTTCCCACTTCCCGGCGGCCATGTGGAAGGTGAACGGGCTGTTATTGATTGGTCATGGTCCAGGAGCTGCCTCAAGTTTCTTACAACTTGGCAGTCTGGAACTGTGCAATTTTCTTTGGGAAACACCAGTATAATCTCTCTGGCAGTGAGAGGAGACTTGATAACATGAAGCCGTGCGATCTGGAGAACTGAACAAAGGACTGCTTTTGGCTCTGTCGCGGGTTTCTGTTTGTAGCGTTTTCAGAGTGGCACAAGCCAGGCCTTTCACGCTGTACAGGCAGAGTCTAGTGAAGTCAGGCACTTGCAATTTCCACTGGAAGGCAGGGAAGGGGAGGAAATCTCTTGCAATTTCCACTGGAAGGCAGGAAAGCGTAACAGCTCTGAGAAAAGCATGCCTGTTTTAATTTGGGAAGGTAAAGAGAGATTAGGGGGCTATTTGGACTGATCTAGAATCCATATCCAGTAGCCCTTGAGAAGGGGCTTTAACTACTGTTAAAATCCAGTCTGGAGCAGAAAGACTGGTACTCAAATGATGTGTGAGCAGCGACTGGCAGGCTTCGAAGAGTTATTCCGTTTGTCAAGTATTACCCTCTATGTTCTTCTCTCCAGCCATCCTGAGGGCTTCCCTTGGCATGCGCTTGCCAGCCAGGTGCCATCACCCTTTAAAGTTTAAAATAGACCAAACAGAAAAAGTAACATTAGCATGGAGTTTGAAGAAGAAGAAAGTAAAAGATAATTGATTTGGAATAGAAGGAGGAGTTACAGAAGCTTAGCTTGCTCTGAAGCAGAATCTTGATTTTATTACACGGAGTAGATTGCGATTCTCAGTGACCCACCTTTGCTTGCATTCTGACGGAAGCTTCCGCAGTCATTTCTGATAAGATACTAAAAAAGTACTTTTAAGGCCCTCAGTGAATGACGAGGTACTGTTGGGATTTACAGTGTAGATTAATAGAATATAAACTGTCAAATCTGATAGACAGCTGTCCAAAAAAGCCAGGAAGATCCGTCTCACATACAGAGTGTGAATGCGTGTGGGCTGCTTGAAATGTTAACAGTAATAATAATAATAATGGTATAAGGCTTTAGTGAAGTATAGTCCTGTATTATAACATGACAGTGTTTTTCAAGTTGTTCTTGACAGAGCGTGTGATCGTGCGTTCCCACAGCACATAGTACTGGCTGAATACATTTCCTGAGGCATCAGTTGTCTTACCAAGCCTGCTACCTTGTAATTCTTCCTTCTGCCATTAAAGCAAAGGCTGGGTACGTGCGTATTTTTCGGTGTCCCAACAATTTTCACAGAGCTTTTTGAAAGAACTGTTAAAGTTTTTCAGAATGTCCCTTCATTTCTTAGGAATAGAATGTGCTTTCTGAATAGCCCAACTCTGAATTTAAATTTATACCCCACTGAAATGGGTTTGAAACCGCAGCAGGTGTTTTGCAGAAGAAGAGCAAAAGTAGGCACCATGCCAGGCAAGCGCACAGGGCTGAGAGGTGCCAAGAAATAATTCTTTCTCTACTCATCAAATTTGTGTAAACTGCTGTTAATAGTCTTTATTTGTAATGTGCATGTGCAGAAGGATAAAATTCTGCTGACCTTTCCTTAGTTATTTATCCCATAGTTTTTCAGTGAACAACAAGATAACAAAGAGTGATTTCCTGTTGATTTCTTCACTAGAAGTTTGATCTGTCATAGTTGTGATGTTCAATGTAAACTTCAGAGCTGCAGATTTAACAGGTCCTGCTGTGCTGAAGAGACTTTGGGGTCTGATAAGACTACAAACTACATATATATCCCTTTCCTTGATGGGCTGGAACAGGTATGTAGGTACATTTGACTTAACATAAACATTGGGACTAATAACTCTTAAAAAAACCCCCAAACCCCAAACTAACCTGCCTCGATCACACTTACTCCCACCATCAGCTTTCTCCAGGCACAGAGCAGACAAAAATACTCAGGAAAGACAATTTCTCTTAGAAATGTAGCACAGATGCTTGCTGTGAGAAGTGAAGGTTTTGGGGGGAAGAAAGTAATATAAGGACAGGAATATTTTTTTATTTTCAAAACCAATCAATAAAAATTGATTTTGCATGCAGCGCGCATTTGTTTTAATGGCTTAGTCTGCATGTGTAAGGAGCACATGCTATTGATAATAACTGTGAAATAGAAAGAGATCTGGAGAACTGTATTTGGTAAAAGTTCTCCAGCAGAACTGTTTAAAGATTATATGATTAAATTTTCCTAAGTCTCGTGATGTTCTCTGAGGTACTTCAAGGTTCCAGTGGAAAGGAGACATCTGAATTGTTTTTAATTCTGTTTACCTAGTGCCCCATGGAAAGAAGTTTGCTCAAGACTTCACAGAGCAAAACAAGAAGCAGGAACAGTCCTTCTTGTCGATAAGAATTAGAATAACTGCTGGTTTGTCTACGGAGATTTGCAGCTGTAAATGGCTGTCATTTTAAAGAAATATGTAACCTGTTATAAGTTGTTTTTCTTGGTGAAGTTAGAAGTCGACAGCTCAGGATGTGAAACGTGGTGTGAATTTGAAACGAGTGCACCTAGAGGACAGGCTGTGAAGGGTTTGGTGGGCAAAGAAGTGTTAGCACTTTTTCATCTTTTGTTTAGAGATTGTGCCTTTGAAGCAAAATAACTGGACGTCTATAAACACATTGGGAAACACAATTTTGAAGTACACGTAGTGTTATTAAACTTAATCACACTCTATTTTTAATAATTTACAGTTTGGAGGTTTTTATTTTTTTATTTTCTTCAAAATTTGCTTGGAGCTGGAATACATTTTTAATGTACTCTTATTCAGAACCCCAAAATTAAATCCCTAAACTGAAAATTTCTTGATTTTTTGGCAGGGTTGTGGATCAGGAAAAAGAGAAGTAGAATCTACTAAATTTTCTAGTAATGCTTGAGCCACAGCAGCTAAATACATTTCACTTTCTCTTTGCTTCTGAAACTTTCAAGCTGTTTTATGACAGTCATCGCAGTCTGTGCTTTGTGCACATACACAGTTTGATAAGAGGGAAAATTACAAAACTGGAGAAGATGAATTTTGCCTTGATTGACCTTGGACTCTTAATTGCTGGTTGGTGAAGAAACACTTCTTTGAAGCGCAAAAGCAGTTGCTGCATTTAAAGGCTTGGACTGCACAAGTGGGAAAACAATCTCTTGGATATTTTTCATTGCAAAAGTTGATCTGTAAATGATAATCAAAGAGCGAGCTATTCACGAGTTTCTTCTCCTCTTGTTCTTTTAAATACTTTCTATTCTTACTCTGCATTCCTTATGCTGCATGTTGGCATTTGGAGATGAATGCCATCTCATATGGTGACAATAAGGCCAATTCAGTGCCCTTCTGTAGGACATTAGGCTGTACGTCCTGCTACACGTACGGGATTAATTAAATAGCTGTGAATAGCATATTTGAGACAGAAAGGTCACTGTCAGCACTTTGTATGCTTATGCTAACCAGTTATATTAGGAGAATAAAATGATGCATTAGGCGTAATTAAATGTGAATTTGAGATGCTTCAAAGTAGAGCCAGTTATTGTCAATTAATTGGCTTGGTGGTGTTCTGTGTAAGTGGTTTGCTTCAGACTTTGTTAATGACAGAATATTTCCATATTTTTGATAAAATATTTATTTTCTTAGCAGCCTGATTGCGTCTTCTTGTCAGGTGGCCATCCTTTGGTTGCAGCATTGCATTTATAACTGTTTTATATCTGTCTGTATTATGACCCTACATCTACTCTCAAAAAAGAAAATCTATATTTGGACAAACACCATGTGTAAAATCCCTTTTGGAAGAAGGGGATGGGAAGAAGGTCTTGTCTCAGTTGCTGCCATTTCATAATGTACAGCTGAGCATAAGACAGAGGTGAAGACAGAGATGGGTAAAATCTATTCCCACGTGCTGATGAGGAAGTCACTCACTGCACAGATGTCTGTCTCTTGGCTGTATTGATCACGCCGTGATGTTCTCTTCCTTCTTTATTTTCTCGTACAGCACTGGGGGCAAGGGGAGCAGAGTCGGGGCACAACTGAAATCTGGCATGATTTGTTTCCCTGTCCTGTTCTGAGTTTACTGCAAATGCCAGTAAATTATCTCCTGCCTGCTTTGCCCCACCTCTGCGACCTGTTCTGGGGCATGTTGCCTACTTACAAAAGGTTAAATAACAGGGGGTCTCCACCGAGAAGGGGAAGACCCATCTTCTTCGTGGCCTCCTGTGCACCAGGCTTCTTCTAGCACGTACCATTTCACGTGCCCCGGGATGCTGTGTGAAGCTACAGTTACCAGTGGAGGCTCTTCTGGACATCTTTGCTGGCAGACGGGTGGCAAATTGCAGCCCCTCTCGACCGATCCCCTGTTACAAACTGGATGCCTTTGGTTTTGATTATGACGGATATAAATTGAACACCACTCTTCTGGGCACTGTAAGCAGGGATAACAAATGGCAGTCTTTGTCAGAAAGAGTTATCAGACCACATTGTTTTGTGGGGAGGTGACAAGGCAATAGACTGCTAATGCACAAATTGTTCAGCGCACGGGAAACATTGAAGTACTAGTGTCACGACATTTTCTATGTTCAGTTTGCTGATGCTGTTGTGTCATACTGTCAGGTTCATCACCAGGTCCTCTCATATTACTCTGTGTTTATAATAACTAATAGAATTTTGTTGGCGTGGTTTTCTTTGAAATTATTTCATATTTGTAATGTGTTCCTTTGGGTTTGTTTCTCTGACAAAAAAAGGAAAAATGAAGCAGAAATCTTTTCTGCCATGTGGGCAGGTCGTTTGCCTCAGTCTTTAATATGTGCAGATGAAGATATTTATTACATGTATTCAGCTGGCTTTTTCTCACAACGAAGGGTTATCACTTTAATACTGCAGGGTAAGACTTTAATTGCATTCATTATATTTGACGGAGGATTGGCTAGGCTAGCCTCTAAGGATTAAAACTGTTTATCTGGGTATGAAAGAATCATTTGGTAATCTGCCAGAGCACTCTTCTTGTAAGGGGAGGTTTCCCTGTCAAACTGAAGAACCACTCCGATAAACAGGCTTTCTGTGCCGCTGTCTTTGGTGCATGAAGTCATTCGCTTCGGACACCTGTATCTCAAAACACCGGGATTACCTGGTCTGTATCAGATACTTGTACTGAGGTATTTCAATCCTTGAAATCATGTTAACATTCTTTCTTATCATATTATAAATACATCATCAGAGGTTGCCTTTCTTTTGCATGGTTTTCCTCTTCGGTTGATAAATGAGTCCCTTGACAAGAACAGCTCATTCAGTGCCTGGTAACTTGTAGCTCTTATTGGTTGTAAAACAGGAGCCACATACAAAGAGCTGTTCTTCATCTTCTGGAACTTCATGGGTTACCCAAAAGTATAATTTCAATCAAATTCAGTCCAGAACACATGCAGGGAGTGCCACAAAAAAAAAATGCATTCATAATTTTTTTTGTGCAAGGAAAAGCAAAGAATTAAAAGCAATCTACTAAAGCAAGAAAAGAATAATTAATTTATTTGTATAAGTACATAATAACTAAATTAATAATTAAGACAGTGACTGTTTATTTTGCATCTGTTTGTGTTTTACTCATGCAGCGGGAGTTGATTTTGATAGTTTAAAAACTTTAAATGCCCTTTTAGCGGAGGCAGACAGCATTTGCTGTTAAACAGTGCTGAACTTCACTTAATAAATCTCGACTTGTTTAACTGAATATTGCTGATAGACGAGTAAGTTACACCTTTATACATAGAAACTTGCTGTTACAGGAAGGTTCTGCAACAGTGCGAAGTCAGGCTCTTGCTTTACGAGCAGAAGGCTTACTGGAAAAATATTACTTCGTTTGTGAGTTTATGCTGCGTCTTTGATGCACCATGTAAAATTAACTTTTATCTCCAGACAAGATCTAAAACGGTTCCAACAGTTCACTTAAAAGAGTGGGGAAAAAGAACAGTGTGTTAACTAAGAAGATGACATACTGCCCGAGGCAGTCTGCTTTTCTCTTGGCTCTAGGAGGAATTCGCTGTCTCCTAAAGGGCTCGTTCTTTATAACTGTTTTGGTTTGGTTTGGTTTTATTTTTTCTCTTGAAACAGTATGTAGCTGTGGCCTCAGATATTTTATGAGTGCCAGTTGCCAAAACAAAAGAATAAAAAGAATGCGTATTTCTCGACAAGGTGAATCATCTGCTAGCCTGCCTCATCTCTGGTTTTAAGTGCGGAGTTTGATCCGCGTAGCTCTGGGGAGCGTTCTGATCCTGCAACAACTGGAGTCCGTAACAGAAAATTGATCTGGTTTTAAAACACGGGAGGTGATGTGTCTCACAAGTGCTTTTCATTGAGGAAACGATAATCGAATACAGTTTCGGTAGCACTCGAGTGGTTTAGCTATCACGTGTCCGGCAAAGAATCACGACAGCCGTCTGCTCCCAACAAAAGGATCCTTCGCAGAGGTCTGGGCCCTGCGAGCGGTTTGCGGACAGCGAAATGTAGTCTCCTTCAGGATATTTTAAGAAGAGGGAATGACAAAAAGTCCTAATGTGTCAACAGAGAAGCTTTTCGTTGGAAAGTGGACGAGTTTTCAATATGGTGCGGCTTCATGTGCAGTGTGCCTCTCTATTTAAAAGGCAGTCCCAAGGACCTTAATTTCAGAACGTGCGGCTCATCGGAACCCTGATGCTGTTTTGAAAATCACCATGGGAATGCCTGCAAATAATAAGCATTTCTGTGCAAATTAAAGTATAAGTGAACTTGTACATAAGGACTGTCATCAACATTAATGTTGAAAATGGTACTTGAGCTTTAATGTGTTTTTCTGTCCACTTAGATGGATATTCAGCCCCAGTTCCTTCTCAGCCGTAATACTGGGCCTCAGCATCTGTTTTGTCCTCCTGTAGAAACTGATCCAGAGCCCCCAAAAGTGTTCCCGAGTTGTGAAATTTGGATCCAACATCCACCTTATTTTACCGAGAACAATTGGGGATGAAATTCACTTCTTTGTGTGCTATAGAAAAACATTTTAATGAGGAATTCTGCGTTATTTTTCTCAGCTGTATCTTCCATGACACCTTCCCATTCCCATGAGGTGAGCCTAAGGTTGGAAAAGTGTGGGGATAGACCCATGTGCCTCTAAAAGTTCCGAGGACGTAACAGCTGTGTGAGGCAGGCCAACAAAACCGCACGTGTCTGTGAGCACAGATTCTACACAACATTCATGTACGGAAGAAATAAAATCATTTGGTGATAATATGGGCTGGAAAAGAGTGGGAAGATGGGGATGTATAAGGAAAAAAGGGATTTAGGGTATGTTGTCTTCCCTGTGCTGCTGCAGCCCTTAGAATCGGACACTTGAAGATCTCTTTCCTTTCTAAGTTTGTGGAATGAGCCATCTCTACATCTCTGCTCCATTCCCCCCCGCAGCCTGCTCTGACTCCTTTGACAATCCTTCTGTGGCTGTGCGTTGGGCTAATGGGTTTCTGTAGCTTTGTTCTGGAATAGGATATTACTATTTTTATAACTGTTATCGATCATTACAGGCTTCCACAGATTGCTTTAAAATTGAGAATAGCTTTTTAAATTTATTATTGTTTTTTTTTAATTCCAGATCACATGAATGCCAGCTTCTGGGCTTAGAAATCCCACGTGCACCGAACACTTCATAATTCCTGTGCAAAATATGCAAGATTCCACTTGCAGCCAAATTCTTTTACTCAGTCGTGAATTAGATTTTAGGGAAGTTGGTAGCAGAAACGTTGGCATAACTTAGTATTTGGCGTCAAATATTGAAAAATATTACTGGTGTTGGGGAATGCCTTCCTCTTCCAGTGATGCTGTTGAACATGAAACATTTCCCATGCAGTCCATTGCAAAACAGTTAGAAGAATGCATGAAGTCAGTGAAAATAATTGCTTCCATCACCTCATTAAGATTTTTTATTAATTTGACTAGCTGCAAGTGCTTGTTTATTAAATTAATATTGTTTTTAACTTTCCAACAAGTTCTGTGGATATTGAACCATGCATTCTTCTTGAGTGAAAAGGGACGACCGCCACTTTTTAACCACTTTTTTTTGAAGGAGACCATTTTCACTAGCAATTCTGTTGGTCTGAGTGTTTGTGCTTTGTGATGTTCAAAATGAAAAAGTTCCAGCGTACGCCTTTTTTTAAGGGATGATTTGTTGCATAAGATGGTTGAGCCAGTGGACCAACTTGTGAACCTCCAGCTTGGCCATTAAGCTTGGTCTATGCTCAGCGTAAAGACCTAGAACATTTTTTAAGTAACTGTGGAGCCCTTGCTTGCTTAGCTTACCTCTAGCTTAGGATCTCAGAGGGAGCTCTGTTTGTTGTATCTCCATGAAGCTAAAGGCCATTAACCGGAAGGGTCAAAGGGTTAATGGAAGAAATAGTTTCCGCTTGCCATTATCTCACAACGTTCTGCTGGAACTGGGGAAAGATAACACTTGCTCCCCTACTTCTGGAGGTGGTTTCTAAAAACGTGACCTCACTGTTCTGTGACTGAAAGATTAAATGCAAATACGGAGGCCAACAGAAATGAACTTGCTTAAACTCCTAGTGGAGAGCCACGCTCCGTTAAATGACCACTTGGGTAGCATCAGGTCAGATTCTTCTTAGAGGAGTAAAGGTCATAGAGATCGTATTGCTTAATTGCCTAACTTTCTCTTTGTGTGCGCTGTTGTTACCCTCGTGTAACGCCGGGAGAAGAGCACTTACTTTCTCTGGTACTTGGGTATATGGAAGATAGAACATGGAGACAGATAAAAGGGAAACTTCAGCTTAGTGTAATATCACTGATATACATATGAACTCAATAATTTTCCAGAGTGTTTGAAAATGCTTGAAAAATACTTGGAAGCATTAAACCCAAAATGTGTAGCTTTCTCCAAGATACACGCATGGTTCTTTAAATAGATGGGGATATGTACATCTTGCCTCTGTGAAGGATTTCTGTTCAGAAATCTCATGAAGCTGGTTTATGTGTTATAAATTCTTCTATTAATTATTAATGCTTCTCATAACCTCAGTTCTGCTGCATGGTTAGTCTTTTGGGAAAGTAGAAACAAATATAAATCATAAAGGTAGTTCATGATATGCTGCATAAAAAGGTCACTCGCTCACTGATAGAGCAGATCATAACTAAGTAAGGTGACATTACATCAGAAAAATGGAGAATGTGCTACACAAGAAGGACTAGATTCACTTTTTGATGTTGACATTGCATTTGATATCAGTTCCAGATAACCATGTCACAGTTGTGTGAGAGAATAACAGAGGTGTCCAAATCTGAAAAGAATAAGGGGAGAGTTAAAGAGAGTTGGAGGAGATTATATGTTGGTGGTTTGGAGTTTTTTCCTTCTTTCGTTTTAGGCTTCTAAATCAGATTTGACTTGTGAAAGCCAATGTGAAGCGAGTTTTTAGCCACATGAGGTAGATTCAATGTGCATGTGAAAAGTTGAATTGATGCCCGAAGTTTAAGTTTTTCGGTCCAAAGGATACCAGGCATCACTTTTTAATGAATTTTTTAATACCATACTGAACATCAAGTCTTGGTAGCCTCAGCTCAGCTTCTGAACTGTATTTCCTGTATGTCTCCATATTATTTTAAAGCTAGCTTAAAACTGAATTTGGAGTAATTTAACTGACTGTGACTTCAGATTAGACCGCATATGCAAAAGGAGATGATTAAAACTACATATATGGACATATGCATGTGCAGAGAGAGTTTATGCAAAACGTATTACCAAGAGGAGTCTAAAAGACGAGTGTGTCCTTGGTGTTTTTTGAGCCTAAACCAGGTCGGAGTCACCCCTGGCCTTGCTGTTCACAGAGCTATATTCTGAGCTGAATGGAGTACAAGTATCCTTTTGATACTTCTGGCTAAAAATACTTGACGTGCATTGATCTGTAAGGGGTCACAGGGCACGGTGAGGCCACTGGGTAGGTAACAAACCAAATACCGGCGTTGCGCCCAAGGCTTTGTGTATTCTGCCCAACTGCGTAGCTGTGGTGTTCATCCCCAGACTATGTGATTTTGAAGTTAGCTCGAGGCTATTGGCAGTGTCAGTTACTGCCGTCACTTATTTCACTAATTCTGACAGGAGAACCAGGTTTGGATTAAAAAAAAGGGAGGAAGGATCGCTCTCAGGAAGCATTAGTGAACAGGACCGCTCTCTTGTTTGTAAAAGCCCTGCTGCGGAAAATATTTGGCAAAACTCTGCTGTTGTCTTTGTCACCTCTCAGTTTCTCTTGCAGTTTCTTTTCAAATTACACTGTTGCTTTTCCAGTGCATCACTTTCCATAGATTAAACACTCCAGTTCTTAAAATCGCAAGTGCCTTGGCTGTTTTATTCCTGCACAACGAACGTGGTGATTAAAGGGACGTGCCCCACGTGTTAAACTTACACTGAGCACTGAGCGCTCTTTGGGGAAAAGCATTAGACCGTTCCTAATTGCAAGTGAGATAAGACTAAATTTGTAAAATTTAAAGTTATTGAAAACTCTGCCTTCAGTTTGACCCTTATCATGGGTTTCTTACTTCACTGCACTAAACTAAAATTTGCAGTGAGTCCTGTTAAACAGTTATGCGTTTTTTTAAACGTGTTGCAAAGTCTTCCAACAGCTTTCTTTTTTGTTTGCTGCTGTTGTTGCTTTGTTGATTTTGGGGATTTTTTTTATAACTAAATGCTAGCCTTTCAGTATTTTAATTCATAATACTTCTTTTGACAGAAAATTACATACAGCTTGTGAATAAAAACATGTAATTTCTAATAACCAATTAGTTTAACTGTAAGAGGGGAAACAGATTTGAGGCTTTTCTGTCATATCCACATCCATGAGTTTCTTCTTGCTATGCAGGTACAATAGGAGTTGCATAAACTTAGCTAGCAAAATTGTTTCTGTCTTTTCAGGTGAGTAAATACTGTAAAGACAAGCAATTAACTCACTGTTATTCATTGCAAGGAAATAAAAATTAATGTCATGTTGCTACTCTGGTAATTTAATAAATAAAATTCATGCCAAGTCATTCCTGAGTCTATGCATTTTCTCCATTTCCCTGTAAAAGATTCTTTCTCACTTATTTTGGCCTCTGTGATCTTAAGCCAGCAGACTTTGTCTTTTTTTAAGGTTGGAGGTTAATTGGACAATGCATTTCTTCGTTCATGTTTCAAAGTCTTCTATCGCATTTTTCACTTTGTGGAAAGTCTTTGAACTTCTGTTGGAATGTCAGATCTCTAAAAAGACTGCTTTCAGGGAACTCAAATTTTTTTTTGCCCCACTTCAGGGATTGGGGCAAGAAGTGCTTTTTAGGCTTGTGTCTGAAAACCACAGAGCTAGTTCTACCTCCTCCCATTGCTCTGGCCCTGAAACTCCTCTTCCATGGAGAGTGGGTGACCCTTTTGACTGATGCATGAATGAAGGAACGACACGCGTGAAGTCAAAAAGTGTCTGCGCGTGTGGCTGCCCAAGAGGGCCTTGCTGGGACAAATGGGAGAGAGAACTGGGACTTGTAAGGCAGCTGCTTGGGATTCCTGTCGGCGAGGTAGATCAGAGTGTTGTGCTTTTGCAGCCCCGTAAAGCCTCACTGGGGGAGCGGTGGCTCCTGAGGGATTAGACATAACCTACAACGTGCACTTGAATGTTGATCCCTGTCAACAGCCTTGAAGACGGGCAAAGGATGCGGCAAAGCACCCGGTTAGCTTTTTGCGGCAAGAAGTAGAAGAACGCAGTATGCCTTAAAATGCAGTTGAGGGGATGGCAAAATTAAGCAGGAATTGAATAATTTATTTAAATGCTGAAGTGGAATGTTTAAGACCTCAGGAAACCGAGAATTAATCTTGACTGTGTTATGTATTTTGAAAAGTTTATCTTATGAATAAACCCTTTCACACAAAGTTGTCGGTTGTTCTTGTAGGAAAATCAGATGTTTTGGAAATATTTTTACTGCCCATACTGTATTTAGTCTCTGTCCCAGACTGAATCACAAATATTTTGTGGTTGCTGTGTTTTGTAGTTGTGGGACCATCTGACAGGATTGCTACTAATAGCAATGCACTTCTCTAATCTGTGTTTTCTAACGTGGATCTTTTATCTTGTCTGTGAAATGTATTTTTCTTATTATTATCTGGTATGCTTTTTTGCCATACATCTTTGGCACCCAATAACCCATAGAGAATTTCATTTAAGACAAAAGAGTGAGTCCAGCAGAAAATAAGTGGAGCCTTCTCCTGTGTAAGCTGTAATTGAGGTTATGGCACAGCATATTGCCTTTGGCAGAGCTCTGTTGCTGAGAAACTGAAACCACGATTGTGAGGCTGCTGCAGTGTAAGCAAAATGAATTAATTATTAGAGACATAGGAAGAATTAGAGGAAAAGAGAACGGCTTCTTGAGTGAAATACGATGTATTGACTTTCGGAAAAAGAGAGGAGCAGAGCAAACAACTTAGTAATGAATAATCCACTTTCACATAACTAATGACTTCTCTGCAGATCTGCAAGAGTTTTTCTGTGGGTTGGGCTGGCTCTCTGGAGTCTGTCAAGTGTTTCCTAGAATTTTTTTTTTGTTATGTATCTCTTTCTTTGGATTTAATTGTGTCTGTTTGACAAGAGGCTTGTCACATATCAAGCCACTAATATTACTGTCTGTAAGTTGGTTTTAAATATATTTTTAAATTAATCACAGGAGCTCTCACTTCAAGAAAAGAAACCAGTGGAACAGAAAAAAACAAAACTTGTTTTTTTCGATAAATTAGAGGAAAATACTGACATGATTAAGAAAACATTCTAAGTTTATTATTTAAAGGACATGGGACAGGCAACTGAAATAAATCTTTACAGGTATGTGCCTCTTAATCGTTTGCTGAATCAATTTTCTCTTCAACAGAGGCATGCAGTACTTTGAGAGTTTTTCCTATTACCTGCTTTGAAAGGATGTTTGTTTACCATCTTGGATGGTCTCTGCATGACTTTAGGCCTGTATAGAAAAATAACCAATCTGTGTTTGGATTTTCCTACATCTACTGATGTACTTGACACCCTATGAGCTATCTTCTAGAGATGGCCAGGAGAAGGGTGGGTAGTAGGGGCTATTTGGCATGTACAGTACGTAGCAAACTTGGCTTTTTCTGACTTTTGCCTGTCTTACATTTTATTACGTTGTTTTTTTTTTTATTTTGTTTCTACAGTTGTATTTGTACGATTTCTCTATGAGGTCAGAATATGAATTTTCTTGAAAGTGAGTGTGACTTGTGCATTTGAAACAGGTACCTTTAAAGTTGTGTGAGGTGTATAATAAAATAATGTAATGGTTGTAAATGCATGTATTGATACGTTTAAGTTGGGTCGAGACTGAAATTGTTAGAATGATTGAAGAAGTACGGGAACAATGATTTCTCACATTCTTCCACCAATATTTTTGATATTTTTGTAACAGACTCTAGCTTATCTTTCTTTTCGTGGTGCTAACACCCTGAATTGAAAATTGTGGCATAGCTCGAGGATGAGATGGATTGAATTGCCTTTTATTACAGACTATATCCAGGCAAAATGTTTTAAGCAAACTGAGTAAAGAAGGTAAATTACGTTATATGGGGTGATGGCCTTAAAGTGATCTTTCTATTATGTCTTCTGATAAAACAAAATTACATTTGAGTTGTGTAAAATGGCAAAACAAATGAGTATTCACAGTGTGTAAACAAGAAAAAAAAAAAAGTATATTTTGACTGATTAAGTTAAATACAACAGAAAATCCCTGAAGTTGAATAGGTTTTTACTTCAAGATTTTTGACGGAGGGCATCCACTCTACTGGAAGACTGCTAAAAGAAACCAACTTTTAGTTTTGAAGGAGCCTGAGAAACTGATGGATATAAGCTAACATCTCACCAAGAGTCTGTAGCCTTTTGTATCAAAGTGCCTGTGCCACGGTTTTGGAAACGGAGTTTAAAATTGAAGTCCTCCACAACTGTTTACAAATTTTAGCAGTTTTGAAAAAAGAAAGTGTTACTGCATGCACTGGATGAGACTGAAGGTTTGTTTCACCCAGTGTCATGTCAGGAGCCAATGAGAATATTCCCAAAACTCGGAATATTCTCTTGTCTTCCAAGCATCTGTAACAGACTTTTTTTTTAATACCTCTTACAAGATTTTAGTTTCCTGAATGTCTCTGGTTGCTTTTGAACTTTCATAATACTCCACATTTGCAGCATTCTGTCACATTTTTTCGTTGTTTTATTACAAGTTTGATGAAGAACTGTGTTCCCTTATTTTTCTTCTGTTTGGGTTTTTTTTCAACCTCTCTGCTGCTGGTTGTTGCATGTGAGGAGGCACTGAACAGCAGCTACTTAATCCCCTTCTCCAGGCCACTCAAGTTA
This sequence comes from Apaloderma vittatum, assembly GCF_000703405.1. Taxonomy (NCBI): domain Eukaryota; kingdom Metazoa; phylum Chordata; class Aves; order Trogoniformes; family Trogonidae; genus Apaloderma; species Apaloderma vittatum. Next base: position 94,418 of record NW_009710799.1, on the reverse strand, counting down.
CTATGATCCCTCATCACAGATTTTTAAAGTAATAATTATTATAGTTGATATTTTAAAATAATATTTTGTGTTAATTAATGAGGGGGATGTGTGTGTGTTTGTGTGTACTGAAATGGTTTCCTGGAGCCCTTAGTGGGGTTCGAAGTAAAAACTCAAGTTACTATGATCCCTCATCACAGATTTTTAAAGTAATAATTATTATAGTTGATATTTTAAAATAATATTTTGTGTTAATTAATGAGGGGGATGTGTGTGTGTTTGTGTGTAAATGGTTTCCTGGAGCCCTTAGTGGGGTTTGAAGTAAAACTTGCTGGAGTTCACTGTTATGAGAAGAGGGTGGTGTCCATGCGTTGATAGAAATTACCAGAGTGCCAGAGGGGTGTGTAGAGCTGCGTTTTCTTTGTTTTGAGTTGTCTTTTTTCTTACAACTCCAAGGTGATGCCTCTGATCTGCTCTCGTGGTTTATGTTGCACCAAGAAGCAAGCAATGCTCTGCTCTCCAGGACCAGCTTTACCCAGCAGCTTTTGGGAGGGAGATCCACCATCTACACAGCAAACACCCGATTTTTCTTAATGCGTTGCTGCTGTTCACGTGGTCAGATAATTCATTTTTCAAAAGACGTTACTCTATAGTTTATTTCCATCTGTTTTACACTGCGCGTGTTTTGCTTTACATCTGCCTTAACGTAATTTGCTTTACATTTGCCTTAATATGTTGGCTGTCAGAGAGGCAGGCATCCTTCATAAGGTGATTATGACACATCTCGGGTAGTAAACTCATACAGCTGTGCTCTATGGGATGGGGTAGTTCTGAGGACTGGTAGAGACATCCTGAAACCTCCGTTACTGGAGAAACTGTCCTTCTAGTGAACAATTTGCACAAGGACCTGCCTTAATAAATTGCACATTAGTCGGTAGTCATAGCAGAGAGGTCAGAGCCAGTGTGTTGATACAAACTTCACAACCTTCTTGGAATATCTCTCACCTGTAGGTGGCTGATCTCATGAAGAAACAGGCAACAAGATGGGACAAAACAGTGATTTTAATAAAATCTTCATAACAGATGATGATGATTTGTTTTGAGAAGAATGGCAGGCAAAACAGAAAAGGGGAAAAAAAAAACATTGAAGGAAGAGAAAGCTGGTCTACGGTTCATGAAACAGACCTGAGAAGTTCTCATGCTTGTCTTCCTCATCTTGTGATACTTCTCTTTTTATAACAGATTGCCCCTGACAGGGATATGGTGTGTTATTTCATAGATAAACTCATTTTCAAAATTACCAATAAATATTTTTAGGATTTTTTCTTTAAGCGTGAATGTGGTTGATAATGTGACGTGACCCACGTTCACCAAAACACTTAAGCAATGGACTAAAGAGCCCTGATGAAAAAATGACAAATACAGAAAGTACTCTAGCGTTCCGATTTTAAAATCTGTTTTCCCTTTTGCTGGTATCCCGTTTTCCTGCAAATTGCCGTCTTTTCCCATTAATGTTCCCTTGCCTTTGGTAGAATGTTATAGCGTTTGAAGAATTGGTGTTTGGGATGGCTTTGCGAGATACAATCTGGAAAAATTTAGTGCCTCTAAACTGGTCATTGGGCCCTGAGGATATATGTAGTTACTCCGTAAATTTTGGGACAGCCGTGTTGTTAGAGCACAGTTGGTCTTTACCACCTGGGTAGAACACGGTGCATTCAACAAGGCTTTTGAGCTCTCTCTTGGATTTTAGGACGTCACGCCTTGGTGCCCAGATTGAGAAGATCTTTATTTGCCTTTCACAGTGAATTTATGGCCCTCGGCCAAATTAACTTCACGTACTTTCCTGATGCAATATGTGCATGGGTGTGGAAGCACAGATAGAAGTTCTGGCTTTCCTGTAATGGGATAATGGAAAGTCTGTAGGGAACGGGACAATAATTTCCCCTTTATGAATGGGCCTAGGAAATGAGTTTTCAGTTTCACTAATATAAATCTTCTCTATGCCCACTCAATTTGCTATCCACTATGCCTCTGGGTCTGTGCTAAGAAGAGCTTCTGCACTTGTCTAGACTGATTAAGATTCATATAAATAGATGCTTTCTATGTGAAATGTATTTTGGCACTGTATTGACGTTGGAATATATTACTCTCTTAGCCTTTAACAGTTGAACAAATTTAAATAAAATGATGGTTCATTTTTACAAGGTGATAAAATGAACGTAATTGTGTTAATATCTTAATCTGGCAGGCTGGAATTAGATTATGCATACCTGTGTGCACAAAATTTGATTAGAGAAAATCAGATTTTCCATTCCACTCGCTCCTTTTGTAACCTTTGGTTGTTCCATCTTGTTGCCTGGAAGAAGCCAGTTCAGACCAGCCAGTCCAAAAGCAGTGGTGTCACTCGTTGCTCCCCTCAATTGCTTTTTGTCTGAACTGTTTTCTTACTGTGGAAGAGCATTTGTTTTCCCTTAATTTTCTGAAACAAATTTCCTGTAGAAATGGCAGTAATGTGAAGAGGGTTTTAGTGTTACTTCGGCAGGTGGCTCTCAAAGCTATTTCCTGGCAGAAAAAAAAATACAAAATGAGGTGAATTTTGGTATACTAGCAATGGTTAGTTAGGCTTCCTAGTATTTGCTCTGTAGACTTATTTTTCGTATCAGTCTTTGGTTTTATTTTTATTTTTTTAAATTGCCTTTCTGCCGCACGGAACATAACACTGTGGTTGGTTGCAAAAGCTTGTGCAGTCACCGAGAGGCCAGCAGCAGGGCTTCAGGAAGAGAACAAAAACTGTCAGAGCCTACTCTGCACATACTCAAATTATTAGCACCGCTTCCTCGCCTGACTAGAAGCTGCAGTACCACCACTGTCTGCTTTATATACAGTAAGTTCAGTGACAGAAAATAACAAATGAGAGCGCAGAGCACAGCTTGTTGAGTTTTGTGTGTCGACTGATAAGCTGTGGTCATTGTTGAAGTGTTTTATATTGCTGTTCATCGCTGATCTGCATATTATTACTTTTTTAATCTGGGGTGGGACGTAACTTAGAGAAGATACTTCTGTGCTGAGTATCCAGGTTCCACAATAAGTACTAGATAGTTTGTTGACTAGAAAAAAGCTATATAGCCTGGCTTGCTGTGTTGTGCAAGAGCCTCTTCCCGGCTCTATAGCAGCTTTTAGTGAAGGTAGCGACGGGGACAGGTCCAAGGGTGAATGTTTTTCGTGCATCCCTTGGTGTCTGTTTGCCTTTGCTAGATGGAGGGGTGAGAAGCAGGGAGTGGCCAGCTGGGAGCAGCAGTTTGGTCCCCACGGAACTGGGTTCTCATCTGCTCTTTCAGACAGTGTGAACTCGGACCACTCTAGTGACATGTTTGAGTGACATTTCAGTCTGAGGGGACAGTCGTTACGAGAGGAAATTGTTGTGCTGGATCTTTATCACCGTGAGTTTGAATCATGTGCAGTCAGGTAGAGAAGTGAGATATCTGCTTTCAAACGAATAAAATCCTGCGAAAGGAAGGATACATAAAGAGGCATTTTAAAAAAATTTCAGGCCGCATCCATAAAAATCCAGAAGTTTGGTTCCTCCCACGGGAAAGGGGGTTTGCTCCATCGATGCCTACGCTACACACACCCACCCACACGTTTTATTGTCCACTTCCCTGTTACTCCAGTAGTTTATTCTCATTCTGGCAGATTTGGTGGCTCTGATGAACTGCACTGCATTGTACTGATGTGCCTCTGCCACATGGTTCTCTGTAGCTCCTCCTTTTCTCTCCAAAAATATTGAAATACTGCCCTGGGTCCTTCAGGTTATGTTTGTGACATGTCCTCATGATAAGGCATACAAAATGAATTCTAATTAATATATTGCCCCTTCAGGTTGAAACACTTACATGTGGCTAATTTAAATGTTGACAGCAGTTTTAAAGCTTAAATACCAATTGCTGTTCCAGGAAAAAAAGTTGTTTTAATTTAATCACTTAAAATTCAGATTGAATGTAGTTGAGTTTAGCAATTCAGTAGACAATTTAAATAAAGCATCAAATTAATAGATCTGGAAGCCTCTAATGTTCGAATGAGCAAATTAAGGCATTAGTGCTCATTATTTAGGCTTTTAAGGATAAAATAATGTCAAAGCTGAAGGGTGGCAAAACACCTTCATCAGCCCTTTGTTTTATGATGGGGAGGTGCAGTAGCCCTTCCCCATATGATGAATTATGCTGTATTTTCAGTGGTGTGTGCTTCGATGTGTCTCAGGGGCGCGTATCATTCAGGTGCTACATGAAGTTGATCCCTGTGCTCAGTGACAGTAAAATGCTGTGGCATCCTTCACTTCTAGTTTTATGTCTTAATTTGCTTTTCCTTTAGTGCCTGTTGCTGCGCAAACTTTGTGCGTGCATGTCTTCTGTCATAAAATGGGTTTGCAGTGATTATTTCTACCTTGAAAGTTTAGTTCAAAGTTTAGTATATATTTTTATTGTGCTCAGATAGTATATAGTACTGGTATTATATTACATTATTACATCTATCAGGGTAACACCTACAAGGGAATGTAGGTGAAATTAATCTCAGTTTCAGACATCTCTAAATTCCTCATCCTGTACAGGTTTGTACTGCTGATACAGCGCCTCTCTGTGTAAACATACATTGAATCTCAGATGCCTCCCCTTTTTAAAAGTGTTTGTTATCATGGATGGTTGACCAATATATGGTTGCAGCTAAAAAAATTGACCAAATGTTACCTTGTCTCAAGCATGAACTTCAGGCGTGTTCTCAAGATAGTGTAATGATGAATTAATTGCCCTTTTGCCGTTTGGATTCTACTACACGTGTTTTCGCCAGGAAAAAACTGGCATAGAATATAAAGTGGTCCACATTTAGGCAGTGAAAATAATTTAGGGATGCAGAAAGAATCTTTCATAAGGAAAGACTCAACAGATTGTTCTTCCTGTAGAGGAATGCGTAGAAAACACGGAATAGTGGTTTCATGCAACAGCACCGAGGTGAGAACTTGGTTTGTTTCTGGTGTATGAGGAAAAAGGTTGGAGAAATTGAATGAAATTGAGAAACTACAGAAAGCAAAGGCTAATAGAAAAATACGTAATATTTGATTAGTTACAGCTCTGAAATATTAGGCCAAGTCTTTAAAAGAAGTAAAAGCAAAAGGTGAGAGGGCAGGTGCTGGGATTAGACCTTTGTTGGGTCGATAGTTACACGTGGAGGGAAAAGCTTCTCAGGTTACTCGTTATTCAGTCAAATGAACAAAACCAGGTTTGCTCTGGGTACGTGTCCTTTGTCACCTGAATATCCCCAATGAAATAACAGCAGCTCCTTTCTTTCTCCTCCCCCAGACTGCGCAGGAGACCCTCGCCTCTCCTGGGTCAAAAGGCTCTGGCTTGGGTTAGGCAGGATTCGGTTGATCAGCTTGTAAGTGCGACGTGATTGATGGGCTGGGTGCTGCCAAACGAGATGTACGAGCTGCAGGCTATGGCCTGGCTTTGCCTCAGCAGATGCATGAATTTAGGTGTTTCTTGAGGTGTGTCAGCTGGCTTTCCTGGTATCCTGGGAATATAGCTGTCTCTTAGACTTACATGCCCTTTCATTTTAGTTTCAATGACATTGGCCAAAAAGGTTCAAAGGTCACGTTTTGGTGGTGGAAGAAGGGAAGCTGTCATGGCCAGAGCAGATACATAAGCTTTCTTGCTATGCAAAACTAGACCTAAATGAGAAAACCTGTTTCTTGGAAGTAATTTAAATGATCCTGCTTCAGGGCAAAAGACAAACTCAGATTATGTTCGTAATGCAGAGAAAACATTTATCTTAAAGCATAATGTTATCCCTTAACTGCGTCCATCTGGATTTCTTGTATCTTCCTTGGAAACGTCTTGTAATGGCCACAGTTGGTGAAATGATACTGAAGAAGTTGAATCACTGAGATGATCTTGTCTGGCAATTCCTAGACTGCGAAGTCATTCATCTCCCACTTTGTCCTAGTTATCTCGATTAATACAGCTTACAAATAGTCTTCTTTTACATAATAGTTTGGTTGTAGATAATTCTTTTTTTTCTGTGGTCAAGACAGTTTTAGTCCTTTCGAAAGACGCTAAGAGATAAATTTTAAAGCATTTGAGAGCAGGAATGACTTGTGAAGGGATGAGAAAGTGCTGTGTTCCTACCTTCCTTCTTAAACGTGCCTGAGGAGCAGACTGGAACAGCAGTCACTGACGTCTGAGCGTAACATATGTTCTGTGTTGATCCAGCTCTCTACCCTTATGAAAAAAAAGAGGGGATAGAGCTAAAAAAGATGCTGACAGGCCAGCATAGATTTTGTGGTGTGTGGTATGTGCCAAATTTCCAGTGATCCAACAAAGCCATCTGCTTTCACATTTATCAAAGGTCAGTACTTACGAATTCTAGCAGCACAGCTGAATTGATTCACTGACATGAAGGTAATTATGAGCTCGGGTCAGAGTCAGGATGAACGTATAGCAGTGAAAAATTCTGTATTTTGATGTCAATCCTTTATACTGTCTAGACCATACTAAATTGAACCGTTATTTAATCCTGGGGGTTTTTTTTGGGCATATATGGACTTAGGTGTCCACAAAACCACCAAACTTTTGAGAGAAAATCATTGACTTAGAGGGAATATCTACATACAACTCTTAATTTTTAACAAAACTCCTAGAAATTAAGGCAAAAAACTGATAAACTGGAAACATTGCTTTGAAAAGGGAAGGATCTAGTAGATGTCTTTCTGGCACAAAAAACAATAAAGCAACTCTTGAGTCAGTTCTTAATTTTAATGCTTGCAAGCGTAGAGATTGTATAATTACAGTTGTCTGTTAAAATTGATATAATTAATTTTCAGGACTTTTATGAAACAATAATTTTTCAGTTAAATTTTCATTATCTCCTCCTATAAAAGCAGCAGGTTTTGCTCCTCTGGTTCACACATTTGTCTGTAGTTAGTCTAGAATCTGAAACCCTAGAATCTTTTTATGCACATTTTAAAATATACAGTTATGTGGTTTAGAAGCGTCACTGCCACATGACAATCTCATATACAGTGCAATCGTAGCTTCAGAGTGAAACATACTTTAAAATTGAAGGGTTGTAGGAATACCTAGATATGATTTACCATTCTTGTGTGAGAGACTGAACCTAGAGGATCTGAAGTTCCTTGATATTATTATATTATTGTATTATTATTCCGTGATATTGCTCCATTGATATCGTTCCCATCTTAGAGACGAAGAATGGGAAGCAACTGTAACCTACTAGACATAACATAAAGGTGAAAGGCAGCATATTGGTGACTGCTACAGGACTTTTCTTGATCTATTCCAGTGCCAAGCAAACTAGATTAGTTTCTTGTATCCTTTCCTCTGAAAATCTTCTGTGCCAGTTTGCCCAGGAAACCTCACTTAAGTGCTTTGTAGAGCTTATTTTCTCTGTGGCACAAAAGTTTTCTGAGTCTTCAAAGGGTAAGGCCCCAAATCCATTCATTTGCTCTTGAGCTTGAGTTAGTGTGACATGTCACACTTCTGCTTCTTCAGGAGAGATTTGCTGACACACCAAGTTTACTGTAATTCTTAAAGCCAGAAAGGAAAGATTTTTTTTTTTCTACTGTGTCCTTCATCATCATCCTTTGAAGAGAAAGCTTGTATAGCCTTGAAAATCATGAAGAGCTATTCCTCCATCCCAACTTGAACTCTCGTATGGAGAGCAACCTTTGCTAAGTCAGCATCATCCAAATTCTTTCCTTTCAACAAGAAAACATCCAGAAATATCGATTACTTTTCCTCCTTTCTTTTTCCTCTGATTTGTTCTAGTAAGACAGAAGGTAAATCTGTTGCTAAGGGTCATGTTTCCTCAGCAGATTCAGTTGTTTACTGTGGAAGCATAGCTCATCTTGCAACCTAGTCAAACCCAAGAGCATTTTGAAAGACAGACACTTAGCAGATCTCCCATTTTTGACCTTTACATTGTAAAAGACTACCTGTTCCTCTGGTCGAAGTTTCCATTGTGGCATGGAATTTGCCAACTGACAACATTCATTTGGCGTACTTTAATTACTTGTTTAGAAAACCATTTTTACAGTTTGGAAGACGTGTCTGTGTAAAACTCCATCAGTCAGAACCATGCGTAAGTTTGCTATCGACTTCCGCGAGGTCGGGATCACATCCATTATTTTTTAACGCTGTTAAATGGAAAGACAGAAACTCTTCCTGTCAGTAGCCATTAGTTGTGGAAGCGCGCTGCAATTATCACTAGAACTTTAATGGCCCAAGAAATCGAAGTGGTTCAAGTTATGAGGGCAGTCTAAGATACTGGCACAGGTCTGACTAACTGAGCCGTCAGGATTCCTTTCACTGGTTTTCAGCATCTATTTCTTCTCTCCGTACAGCTCACCGGCTACCATGTTTGAGAGGATGGAGAGGGGCACAAAGGGGGAAGAAAAAAGCCAAATCTGCGCTGCAAAGTTAAAATCCTATAGTGATTGGTTTTTACAGATTTAAAGGGTAACCGTTTAACCATGGTTGAATACGTTGCTGTGAAATATAGCTATTGAGTGGTTTTGCTTCTTAGCTTTTCCCTTTTCTCCATAAAATTTCGGCTTGATTGACTAGGATTCAGTGAAACCTCTCATTAGGGCACCATGGTTCATTAGAGCTTAAAGAGGCATCACTGAAAATTGAATTGACTGTGCCGTGATTCTCTAGTTGCTGTGATTAGTAATCGTCTGACGTTATGCTGTGTCCCTTGCAGGCCTAAGTCTAAACTCCACACAACTTGTTAAAGAGTTAATTTATTTAATAGTTAAGCTCTGAATTGCAGATTCAACAGAGAAATTCTTCACGCAATGACAAAAATATAAGCAATGCTCTTTAATTCCAAAATATTTTGCTGAAATTAGTCTGATAATCTGCACAAAACAGTATTTTTCACACTTGGGTTTTTCTTCATTACTTTTTGGATTTGAGAGATGAGACTGACAATTCCTTAGACTGCTACTGCCATTAGCCAGATTGATAGTCAACGAGGAAGAAATGTCATCATAAAAAATCAATCATTAAAACTTTTCTCCCCATCCCCCAATAAATGGAATAATAAAGCATAATTATGTTTTTTTTAATCAAAGTTAGAGTCACGTTTGCCTGAGCACGAATGTGATTCTGCACGTGTAATTCGTTGACAGTAAAATTAAGTCTGTCCTGATTTGAATCGTGAAGTGAAAATATATGGAAAGGGATGGGATCTAATTTAAGAAGCTAATGACTGAATTAATGAAAAAGGCAACAACAGAAACATTGCAGGCACGAAGGATCCTGTTTGCCTGCCGGAGAGGACAGTTGTATCTATAAACATGATTCGCTGGTGAAAGAGAGAGGGGAGACCGTGACACGTGAAATGATGGTGCAGATAACAATAATTGACCTTTACTCTGGAGTGGTGAATGATGTGACTGTATTTGACCTTGCACCAGGTTCCTTGTTCCCTCTAGCTAAAAATCTGACATTTTTAAAAAGTTGCTGCTCCTTGAAATGGCAGTATCAGGTTTTTGTAAAACAGGCAGAAAAACGTTCTTTCAAGGAATGAGGTCTTCCCTGCCTTGCTTTGGAGGAGCACTGGGCCTCCGCAGTGGAAGAGAACTTCGGTGGAAGAGAAGCACGAGGTGGTTCTTCCAAGGAACAGGGAGGAATCTCTTTGGTGTGTCCATGTGGAATGTGCTGGTCCAGGGCTTGACTCAGCTGGTACCACCGTACGGGTAACGAAGGCACACAGTGTCCTGTGGAGCCAAGACATCAATAACAGCTCAATATCACATTTTCACACTGCTTTACTGGTCGCCAGACCTTGTCCTGCCCTATCTGGAAGCTCATTGCTGTAATAAGTTAATGAGCAATGACCGTTTTTTCACCCTTATATTAAAAGAAACATTCATTCATCTATTTCCTTAGGTTTATGCCTATAATAGTCTGTTAATTGCCAAGAAATTTAAGCGTAATACATAGCCACAGTTCAACTGGGGAGAAAGGTTTTGAGTATAGATGAACTGGCTCGAGGAGGATATCTGTGTTGTGAGTATCGGTATTGTTTAAATTCCTTATTATCAAGCCTCAGAAAGAATATTGTAGCATTACTGTTGGTATCTCGGAAACTTGAGTTTTTCCAAGAAGCAATGATAATCTCCATTTTAATCTGTGTACTCTATGAAATGAAACAACATGCAAAATAACTGGGTTTTGTCTCTCAGGGGCTAGAGCACACTGATACAATGACATATATTTAATCGGAAGGAATATATTTAATAAGAAGGAATTATGTGACCAAAAATGTGACTAAATGACATGGGAACTGCTTAGAGATATCAAGACACAAAATTTACACTTTCTATTCCATTTCTATGAAATGAGCATTTAAAGGTCAGGAAGAAAGGCTAGTATTTGCATTTAAATAGAGATATTTTAAGTTGAAATGGTGATTGCTGACCTCTGCCCTGACTCAAGTGGATTTTTGTTTTGTTTTTAGGGCTCAGAATGAGGCATCAATAAAAAAAGCGAAAATGCTATAAATCAGTAAAATGTTAGAACAAGCTCTCAGGCTCTACTTTATCACTACCTGTTCGCACGTACTTGGTCTTTGTGAAGCTATTCAGTGCTTTGTGTGGTTTTAAGTAGATGTTTGGCCTCTACAGCGTAACCACCATAGATTCTTTTGAAGGTGAATACTTCACAAATTTAGGGAATCTGACTACAAAAATACTGCGGGTAACTGCAAATCAACACGTTGTAGCTCTCTGTTCTCTCAGAGCAGGTGCATTTCTCACTTTGTGCGTGGGGCACCCGAGAAGTTTATGCTCTTCAATATTCTGTGGTCCAGCACAACATGTACCCGAGAGAGCTGGAACATTTTCCTTGTGTGTTGGCAGTGCACAAATGGATTTTCCAACTTTGGAACTACCCGGATGTGCCTCAAGGATGCAGGTTTGATTTGAAGGATATTTTTCCTCCTGCCTACTCAGTGTTGATGGGTGGGATCTTGGTTGCCTTTAGCCGGATACCTCCAGACTCAGCGACATGTTTCCCTCTGGAGCAAGTAATTCTTGTATTGCTCTGCGTGGCTGGGAGCTGATCTTTATTTCTTGCATTAGTTTGTGTTGAGTGAAAGTACTGATGCAGCCAAGATTGCTTCTCCTGTTCTCCTCTTGACCTGTGGTAGGGATAGGCTAGATGAAAGAGGAGGATCGTGCAACTGTGATTTCTCTGCCGGCTCCAGCTTGGGCCAGGCAGTGTTAATCCAGAAGCCGCCACCCTGAGATGCCGATTTGCTGCCGCTGTAATGCTGACGCCCATTCTGCTGATGGCACTTCAGGTAAGACTTGAAGAAACTTGTCTGTGTATGAAGTTCTTGAGGCAATTTCTGCTTAGTGTCACACCGCCTACAAGTGTGCGTGGAAAAAAAAACCCACCACGTTACCTTCTGAGAACTGCCTCTAAGATGTCACCTGCATCATCTTCTGAGCTGTCAAGATTGGCAGCGAATCTTTCACTTCTTTGTTAAAGAACTTTCTCACTACAGGGGTCTGCGGCATTGGAAATACCGCACAGGAGATGGGAGAACCGTACAACCTGAATTAGACTTAAGGCATACTAATATTTGAAGAGAAGCCTGCTGCACTTAAACTTCGATAAATAACTGTATTTTGCATGGAATATATTATGCTGTAGATAATCTCTGCAATTAGTAGCATTTAGATTGCCAATATACTTACTTTCTTTAAATTCACGCTACGTATTTCCTATTTGCTAAAGAGGGAGTTTTAAGTTTCAGATATTTCACTGATGACATCTTCCTGAAAATTTCTATCCTTAAACCCACGTGGTTGTGGCCTGTTTTTATCATTCTGAGGTATGAAATACTCATGCGGGCTGTTGAGAGCTGTCTGGCCAAACTGCCGTGTGCATGTCAGGGAACTGGAGACAAAAACACAACAGCATGAGAAGTTTTTATTACCCCTTTGCAATGATAACATCTCAAGACTTATTGGTAATAAAATGTTCAGCTAGACATATGAGTTTTTAATTGTTCCTGCCCTTTTAATAAATCACATCCAGTCTTAAAGATTCCTGTTGCCACAGACTTGAGCTGGGGTGAAGGGTCAGCTGCCTCTGCAACTGCTTGCCTCTCGAAAATGGGAGAAATCCGTCTTTGCTCAGTCCTTAGTTAGGGGCAAAACAAGATACTGAATTTCTAGTTTTGTCTGTGCTGCCTCATGAGTGACTTCCAAAGCTGGCGGGATGACTTCAGTTTGTTTCTGAAAATACTGCATTGCGGTATATCTTGGTCTTATGGTGCTGAGGTGTCAATACATTTCTTCAGTCAGAAACACTTTTTTCTGAGCATGACTTTTTGAGTCTTGCTGCTTTGGAAGAGAGAGTTTCTCTCCTCGTGTTGTTTCTTCATTATTAATTATATTTATTAGTTATGATTATTGATCCTCCCTCTTCAGTTTCTGATGTCAGTTTAGTACCGAGAACCCAATCTCCCCGTCACGGACTTTCCTTATTAATGCCGAGACATGCTGGAGCTCATGGCTGAGCAGTCAAGTAAATGAAAGTTCACAGCTTCTTGCAATTGCATTCTCTAGTGACAAAATTCTGCCTAAAGAGATGCTGGTTGAGTGCTGGCATATTCTGTTTTTTTGCTTTTAAAGGAATGCTTTTAAACTAAAGAGTTTACTTTGCATATATGGACTAGTACATCTGCACGTAAATAAAGTACTTATTTGATTTTCAGCTATAAAAGGAGTCAATCTGCAGAAGAAACTTAGAACATTTTGATAAATATATTTGAGCTCTTCCACCTTTATTTGTCCTATTTTGGGGTACCTGCTGGTGTGGCTTTTGGGATAATAGGAAAAAGGTAGATGGTTTTGATAGTAAGCAATTAATTGTGCTAGCAACTGGAACTGACATGAGTGTTATTACATGAGCAAGACTGACATCTCCTGAATAAGAATTTAAATTAGTTCCACTTTTGAAGTTTTGCTTACTTTTTACCTTGGGCTTAACCATTGTGAGTTATTTTTTCGGGATGTTGTGAATTTTAGACAGTCAGTCTGTCTATAGACCAACATCTTGACCTTAATTGTGTGGCAGGAGGTTACGCTGTTCTTAGTAAACAAGATGTGCTTGTAGACGTAAAATCTCTTGTCTACTGAATATATGAGTACATATTTCCCCATCAGGAAGTAACAACATATTCTGTCTTAGCTGAGGAAGGTGAGACTGTTTAAAAATCAAGATTATTAGTATAGAAGCTTCTAAATTCAGGGCTCATTAATCAATTTTACAATCAGGGCAGCAAAAATAAGAAGTGTGTCATCTGGAGCTGTGATTATTTCCATCAGCGACAGCAGTTTAAAATGTGACTTGGGTAACTAAGGTAATAAGTAGGAAGTACAAAAAAAAATAAATAAAAATTCCCCAAAGACTGTAACATTTTAAACTGGAGGTTATATAACAAGTGGGAAGCAGCCAGGAAAACTTATCATTCTTGCTTTTTGCAGAGCACAGGGTGAACTTTTGACACGCTGACTTAGAGTCTTCATCTAAATTTACCTAGTTTGAGGTACGCTAACTTCATATCTTGTGACATTCAGCTGGGACTCAGTTACTTCTTGAGAGCGATGGCCAAATTCATGAGTCAGAAGAATCATTCCGTTTATTTCAGCCAAACCCATTTTTTACAAGCGACACTAGCTTTTTCACATTTCTATTGGGGACATTCGCAAGGGGAAGAAAATAAATGGAGTAATAAAAGTGAGAAGATAATTGTCAGGAAAATGAAATGGAGAAAGAGAAGAAGTGATTTAAACAAAAGAAGGGAGAGCCAGCTAGGATTTACTTTCTCCAGTCTGCTTTCATTAATGTGGAAACCAACTTGCTGAAGAAATGAGAGACTCCAGTATTAACTGGCGGAGAGGAGCAACAGCAGGATGCGTTCGCGGTGCTGTGAGCCTGGTCTTGCTTGCTCCGTTTCAATTTCCCTGGTGCTAGTGGCATAGAAAGCAGTGATAAGGGTGGACCGTCTGCTGCCACATCTTATTAAACACTCTGTTGTTTAGACATGCATTGAACGGATCTAATTAATGCATCCCTGCACGACGAGGTTATGCTTGGCTCTGAGTGGGGCAGCCGGGATTTCTGGATCCCGTAGTGACCTACGGATTTTCAAAGGCTGTCAAGGAGCCAGTAGGAAACCGAGGCTTCTTGACAGCCCTGTAGTCCAGAAGGGACCAAGAATCTTACTGGTTTGATGAAAACAACCTAAAGAAAATGCAGCACTGTAGGAAATGAGATGTATATTCTTGGAGATTCTGATTTTTTTTGTGGCTCTTGTGGTGGAAAAGAGATGAAGTTCAAATTGTGCAACACTGAAGTAGATCTGTGGTGGCTTGTCTAGTATCACTGAAGTCACTTTAAATTTTATATATGTGATCCTGTTGAGGTTTTGAGGTTTTCTCAAAATGCTTTTTAAAAGAAATCATTTTTTATTGTCCAATACTTAAGTGTTTTCCAGTTTTGAGAATGTTCAGGCACAACATGTCCAGTGGTCAGATGAACATGGATACATTTAGAGTCAACGCCAGAAACAGCACAAACACGGCAGTCTGTGTCTTATGTATTTCTTTGTTAGTGTATATACATTTATTGCCATAAATATAGCAAAACATAAAGCTGTCACAATACATGATAGAGGCAGCCTCCTGAGAAGATAAACATGATGCAGTTGAGGGTGACCATAGTGCTTTTTAACTGTATTTTTAAATTGAAGAAAGATGCAACAGCAATAGGGACAGTAGTGTTATAAACTCCATCAGATACATGGCAAACACTCAGTTCTCCGGCTACCTAAAATGTGTGTGAAATGCAGTCACTTTTGCAATTCTGAATACCACACAGGTCTCATTTGCTCAAATATATTTATCTGTTGGGGTACTTTTGTAGGGACATGATTTTCAGAACCCTGTTCGGTCCCCATGTGTTGCCTGATCTAGTCAAGAGGTGGCGTCCCTGGCGACAGGGAGGCTGGATTAAATGATCTCTAAGGTCCCTTCCAGCTTAGGGCATTCTATGGTTCTATGATTCAGGGAAGTGTGGTCACACACTGTCAAAATAAGCCACTGCAGAAATGAGTCCTCTAGCCCTCTGCTGCTCTGAAGAAATTCTGAGCATTCATCTTCCTGTCCTTGTATTTCTAGTTGCTTTTAAAATGCGCTTTTAAAAAATTTTGACAAAGCTTACTGATTAAAAGGTAGATGGACAGAGATGTATGATAATTTAAGGTAACGGTTTCCCACTATATCATGTCTTCATTGTGTGATATCAAGAACCATTTGCTAGAATTTTCTTCCTGTGAGTGGATTTAGGTCCTGTGAAGTTTGAATTCTCGTTTTTACTCCCATGTTCAGCTTTTTAAAAAGTCTACTTGATAATATGAGGATTCTAACTTAGCCTGACAGATCAATGGAAATTTGAAGTTGTCTTTTCAGTCCTTTTTATGTTCCTCTTCTGCCAATGAAAATATTGCCACATGGGGACTGTCAGTCATCAAATAGCACTAGAATAGGTTTCCTTATGAGTTTTGGCTGTCGGCAGCGTGCATGGAGCATAACACACAATGGTTTCAAATCCCTCAGTATCCACACATTACTCCTCCCTTAATTTTAAGTAATGTGTTTCCCAATACGCGCTAGATCTTTATGGATTTGCTTTTAGGTTTCCTTACAACAGGAGACCCTGATGTGTTCACACTTGCTGTACGTTATTTTCCACGGTGTGGCATACGTTTTGATTTAGGGGCTGGTGAATTGGTGGAGTACAGCTAGCAATTAGTGTTTAATGCCATCAAAAAGTTTCCTATAGCCCTTTTTGCATGGACTTGCAAGAAGAATGACACACACTAAAGAGTAGATTTAATTAGATGTCGGCTTTGCTAGACTAATTTGTTTAGAGCCGTATCTGGCGAAAAAGTTGCATAGCGCGCTGTAGGTTCCTGTTTGTATCTGACAATTTTCGTAGGGCTGCTTTCATCTGCTCTCCCTTCCTGATCTGATTTCTGTCTGTGGTCGGTCTCATCCCTGTGACAGGCAGCCCAGCCAGAATCTTTAACTTTTGTTGTCTTCACCTTTCAACTGATTTCAAGGAACCAGACTTCCATGGAAAAGATACTTGCCCTGGACATCTGCCACCAGCTAATTGATTTAGTTTAAGCAGCAACATCCTGATCCGCCTGGAGAGATGCTGAAAGCAGCGACGGTGCTGCTGCTGCTGGTGATGGTGGGGAAAGGAATTAAAATACGCAAAAAGAATCATTCCCTATCCTGATGAGCCCGTCAAGCACAAGGAAATGCATATTTTTATTAGCCTGTGGCTATAAAAGTGGATGGCAGTTGAAAAAATCTGTCTGTGTACCATATACCTTGTCAGCTAGGACAGATGATGCCCCGCCTTACTTAAACCTCTCTTAAAACCAACTAACTTAAACAGGACCTGAGGACATGAACCATAAACCAGAGAAGGTCCATGACCTCTTTCATCCTACCTGACCAGCAAATGCTGCCCTGTCTCTGAGGCTGCGCTAATTATACTTTCTCATTTCAGCTTTGTATTGTGTTAAATGTTGTTTTAATTAAAAGTAAATAGGTGAAATAACTCCTTAGAAGTGGTATCCCAGGAACAGAATTCTTCAGGGTATTTTGCTAAAGTTAGGCTTGTTTTCGTCAATTTTGCTGGAGGACCTGAAGGATGCGATCTCAGTTATGTGTGTTAAAGCTGAAGGAGTAGTTAAAACGTTGGTGCTAAAGTTGACCTTAAACCCATTTGATGTTCAGATCTTTCGTGTGTTGACAGGTCCGCTCAAGTGAAGGTTGCTGCTTCAGCAGCAGTCGTTTTCAGCCTCTGGATAAGGCAAACTGGGTCCCCCTAAATAGTCCATTGATCCATTTCCCAGCAAATACATATTTTAAAACTGGAATAGATGTTTAGACTATTTATCAAGACAGGATTATTGCCCAGTATGTTTATTTTTTACTCGATAGTTACATGAGGATTACTTCTATCCATAATTAGGCCTTAATTTTTGCTTCTTTGTTCAACCCATTACGCTCAATAACGTCTACCCTGAGTAACTTTTCCTTCCCTTTGATCCCTTTACAGTGTGGAGAGGGTTAAGCCTTGTGACTGCTTAATCAAGCCAAGGAGTGGATTGAATATTTTCAGGGCTCCTTAGATGTGGGGCTTGTGCTGCACCAATGTCTGTCAGAAATGTCCAGTGTTTCACCAGGTATTGAACTGAGCAATGTGACTGATTCCTGTCACCCTTGTTTGTTCCCTTACTCTGTCACCAGTGGGATAAAAGTATGCAAACCAGAAATTTGTTTCTGCCAGGTCTTTTGCTGCTTTTCCATCTTTTGCACGAGCCACCATGTGTCTAATTAAGTGCTAGCTTTGGTGCGCAGCTCTGAGTTCGTTCATTTTATCATTGAAAATCTGTGCCAACCCCACTGTTATTTTTAAATTTCCTTTTGTATCTTAATCTTGCCAGCTTGGAGTCATAGGTTTTTTTTTTCTTTCTGACCTCCCTGTGATTTGTCTACATTGTTTGTGGAAGTCAGCATGGTGTAGAGGTTAGGTAATAAATCTGGGTTCCTGGCTCCGGCTCAGACTTCCCATGTGATCTTGATAAATCATTTACCCTTATTGCCTCAATTATGAAGCAAAAAGAGGTACTGTTTACTTACCTAAGAGGCACTGTAAAGTTAAGATATTTGAAAGCTCCTGCACCAATTTCTCTGGCTAATTATATATCTTTCTTTTTTTTTTTTTACTTCCATGTTGAATTTGTCTTTGGTGTCTCTGTTTTTCCCCCAGCCCATTTTTCTCCCTCAGTGGCCACCACCCTTTTTCTACCACAGTTATTTTCTTCACAGTGAAGGGTGATCCTTTCTGACGTGTGATCTGTCACTGTGTTGGTCATCCCGAAACTCTTCTCTTAGAAAGTCTTCTGGAACATTTTATTATGCTGCAATTTTTGTGGTATTTTTGTCCAAGCTCACTAAATTGTACCTTTGTAATGTGTTTTCCCTTATGTTTTCATGTAAAAGTTCAAAAATGTGGTGCATTCCATATATTGTAGTTCTGTTTTGTTTTCTATTTCTTAATGTTTTCATAGAAGTGTAAGAAGCATTACTAGGAAATACTCTCAGTTAGGGGACAGTAAATCATTCAGTAGCAACTACCTTTTTACAGGTACACTGGTATTCTCAAAGTTTTGAGGCAGAGCAGAGGTGCCTGCGTACCTGAATGACTTCCAGATGTGCCTGTTTGTGCACTTGTGTCACCGGTGAATACATATTTTATGTTCCTCCCTGAGTGCCTGTCACAGAGATTTTGTAAAAGACAGATGAAGAAACAATTGTGTGAAAACAAATCTAGTTGAAATTTGAGTGCTGTTGTTCTTGTTATTTGCACGTTTAGACTGAGTAACAGATTGTTAAAATAACAAACTCCTAAGATCTGCTGCTTCGTTTTGTTCCTTTGTCTTGGGACATGAACTGCAATCTTTCAAAGGTATTTTGCACTAGATCTGGGGCTCTTCTCCCCCTGTGTTTGTTTTTGTAATGATAGAGTAAAATATTTGAATATAGAAAATAGAAGTTTTAAGGATATTAATCTATGCTGCTATTTAAATGAGGATTATGCCTGTTTAAAATGTACTAATGGTATCTAGAGACAGATTAATCAGAATTTCAGGTGAAAACTGCCTTGTTCCTGGTCGGTGAGTAAATGGGGTGCATAGTCAAGCAGTGAAATAGACTGTCTTTTTTATTTTTTTTAATCTAACCTCACTTCTTCTTTTTTTTTTTTTTTTTTGTCAGCACTCCTTCTTGTCCCTGATACAAGTTGGAGAAATATTTCCTTTGAGTCCAAAGCCTGTTATGAGTTGCAGGCCTAACCAACAGACTCCAGGAGGGATTACTAGGAAGGTGATTTAAGATCTTTTCTCATGCTTTGGACATTTTCTGCAATCCTTCAGCTTTCAGGGCGTGCAGTGGAGCCTCTTCTTAACCCCCGTTCTCTCCATCCCTGCTTCACAGGCTCTGGGATTTAGACAGCCATACCTTAGCATTTCAAAGGATTTTGAATCTCAGACCTGTATGGAGTACAGAGTCAGGGCAGGCCCTTTTATTTTTGGGCAACAGGACCGTTCAGAGGTGGTTCAGTTAATGATCCCGTCTCTGGCTGGAGCGCCTCTTCCTCTACAACTCTCCCACAGCGAGGAAGTTGGATAGTTTAGCGTTTGGAAACTAAATCAATAGCATACATTCATGAGGACAGAGATCCGCAAGCATTCGCGGGAGCAGTTCTTGTTCCCACGCCAGGAACTCTCGTGCCTCAAACGCTGAGTGAGAGACTCTTGCTGGAGCTAGAATGTCTGTGGGAGTTCAGTGCTCGTAGTTACTCCCTCTTCTGTAGTGTTAACTATAAGGTATCAATTAGAATAATGATTATGCTGTTTAAACAGCACCTGCTTTTTTCTATTTTGAATTGGCACTTTAAATGCCAGTGATCAAGTTGTTGCTTTATTAATGTAGATCTGGTGAATATACTAACTAATGACTTTGGAATTTGATGTGACGTGAATGTTCTGTTAATGCAGGGGGAAAAATTAGGCTATCATGCCTGTCAAGCAAGAAACAAAGGAATGATGAATGGGGTGAATAGTTATCTTAGCTCCATGCAGTTTCATGCAAGTTTGAGGTTCCACCCTGAGATTATCATTTGAGGAGTTATTTTTAGAACGAAGAACGAATAAAGCGAGGCGGCACTTGCCATGTGTTAGAGCTCCTGAATGACGATCTAGCAGGACTTTCCTTGGCCACGGGACAGGAAAGTCACGATGTTTCAACTTCAGCATCCATCACCGGTGGTTACTGCAGTGCAGTGTTGTGAATGAAAGTCAATGCCATGATTTTCAGGAAACGTAGGCTTAGTCCATTTAAAAGGCAGTAAAGCCCCCTGCAGTGAAATTGCATCAGCCCAGTGATAGGAAGCCGGTCGTTCTGTAACACCTGCAGCATTTGTGCTAAGGATTGGCTTAAGGTCTCCTTTCCTTCCGATACGGCTTAATAGAATGAATATTGCAACCATTTGTTCCAAAGATATATTCCTCTAAAAGGTTTCTTTATTGACTTTTTTTTTATTCAGTGTTCCCTTTTAGTAGTTTCTGTGGAGTTTAATTATTAGCCCCAGGTATCCTAGTTGAAATCCAAACTGTAAGAAATGGAGGTTTAAATTGAGACTTATCTTTCAAAGTGTTATAGAGTGGTTTTAATATAGTTGCTGTAATGTGTGTTTTTTTGTTTATTCTGTTGGGTAAATGAGACAAAAATCATAGCTTCTGTTTGAATTTTGGTATATGAAGTCGGAGTCCCAGACCAAATGTCTATGTGATTAAAGGGGTATTGAAGCATTATTAGAAAACTGTAATTTAAAATATTTTCTGCTTTGTTTCGCATATAGTCAATGGGCAGTGATGACTAGTTACTTAAAGTGATTCTGGCGCTCGCACTCTACTGAAGAAACTTTTCATTGGTCCCTGTTGGCTTTGGATCAAGCCCTTGGTTTAAAGTATTGATTAAAAGAGAAACTCAATATGAATGGGAAGCCAAGAGAATTAATACAGTGAATGCAGTGAATTAGCAAAAAAAAACCACCCCACCCCCCAAAAACCCAGTTCCCAAAACATTGCATCCACAAATGTAATTTGTTCCTTTTATTTGATGAATCTAGTTCCAGGTGCTTATTCAAAAATCTGTCTAAGTAGTGGCTTTGCCTTTACCTGTCCACATGCTTTTTTCCTTCCGCTTTATTTATTTTCTAGTAACTGCTGTTTAATAGGTTTTTGCTCTCCTAGTACTTATTAGATTGCTATGCAGTAAAAAAATATGAACAGAGGAGACTAAATTAAGGACTGCTACAGCTGCTGA
>NW_009710799.1:50071-73366 GCF_000703405.1 Apaloderma vittatum | reverse complement strand
AATAGCATAGTAGTGAAGATTGTCAAGCACCCCAACAGTAAAATAATAATAAAATAATAAAATAATAATAAAAGATGAAGAGCTCACTGGAAGAACCAGTGTTGCAACTTAAAATATGGTAGCCTAAGATGGAAAATCAGAATGGTTCAACGTGTCTGCTATATTCCTGTCTTTCATAAATCACAGTCCTCAAGAACACAAATACGTGTTTTTAAAAGGAAAATGGAAAACAAAATTCAGTAGCTTCTTAAACAGCTCCCTAAGGTCTGCCATATCTAAATACTGTGAGTGGAAATTGCAGAAGAAAATAATGCAGCCAGTTTGACAAATCATGTGCTGATTTACCTGAGTCTTTAAATCCTTGGGAGAATCGTGCAGCAGAGGAAACAACTCAAAAATGATATAAATCCAGAAAACATATTGCAGAACTTTGTTGTGCAACGCTGTGTTTTCAAGTCACGTTGGTTGGACAGACCAATACTTGCAGTTTGGAAACTGAACTGCAGTTGAGTAAATGTTTTGTATATCCCTTAAGGTGTTTAACATTTCAGCCATCCAGTTCAGTAAAATAAAAGCAAGTCTGAAGGAGATCTAAAATTGTAGTTCCGACAGAAAGAAGAGTAATGAACATGTTATTCATCACAGCGCTGCACACTGGGAATATGGTTACTTTTTTATCCACAGCCAGAAATAGAGAAGAGAAGGATGCATTGTAGGAACTTACTCCTGATCATAGTTAGCTCTTCCTCGCTTACACAACACGGCCTCTTTCCTCTGTACCTTGTACCTTTGGCAGACCTCCCGTGTCAGGAAAATCTGTAACTCTCCTGACAGAGACACGAGCCGCTGCTCAATCTGTCGCTTTATTAGGCTGCAGGTGAGACCCCTTCCTGACACTCCGAGGCCAAACGGTCCTTGGCCTGGTCCTCAGGTAGGGAGAAAATTTTGAACACTCTCGGTGTGCAGAGGAAGCGCCAATAACAGCAGAAGAACGTGTAATTTGGCTTTTCGCTAGATCAGCCCTTCCATTGGTGAAATTAAAATGGTGGGGAAACAGAATTTGGGGACAAGCAGCAGAGCAGAGGGAAGAGTTATGTACCCTTGTGTACCTTATGCTTTCGTCACTCTCGAATCACAATCCCTATCTCAAAAATGGATTTTATAGGCTTCGAGTTCAGTCCTGCTCATGTGAAGGGCCAATGTGAGGGGCTCTTTTTCTTAGTGTGTATGCGCTTAACAAATTAGGAAACCCATCACTGAAGTCTGGGTGCAAGTATCCAACAGAAATATCCACATTTTGTCATAACAGAGATGTAATCATAGAATCATAGAATGGCCTAGGCTGGAAGGCACCTTAGAGATCATTTAATCCAACCTCCCTGTCATGAGCAGGGGCCCCTCTCAACTAAATCTGGCAACATATGGGGACTGAGCGGGAGTCGAACCTGCGGCTTTGGTGTTATCAGCACCACGCTCCAACCGACTGAGCTAACCAGCCCTCTGATCATACTCTCCCAAGCGGATGAAGTGGAATCTAATGCAGATTTATTTTCCTAGCCCTAAGATTAACCTTATTTCCAAAGAAAGAAGGACAATACGTGATTAATAACAGGTACATAGAAGCAAAAGCACAGTGTCACGGGTAAAGATGTTGATGGGTATTTTTCTGTTCAGAAGTTGGGATGAGCTCACCTTTCCTTTCAAAACATTTGTGTTACGTGTTTGCTGGGTTTTAACCATTTTGTCATTCCGTCTGATCAATTGAGTTTCATAACCAGAGAAGATATATTATGTTGATGGTCAGGTATCTTTTAAAAATTTTCTTCCAGTTTGAATTTGTCTGATCTTACTGAAAATTCCAGAAGTCACACTATATAGTCTTGTGGATTTAGGCAGAACTGGTTAAGAATTGTCCAAGATAAAGTTTTTTTCTTCAGGATTCACCAGTCACTCAAAATGGAAATGTTTTCAAGAAATTTATTTTGTGTGCAGCTGATAGAGCTGAGTAAGTAACTGAGAGCTACCAATTCATTACCTGCTTTTTCAAGTTTAATAATTTCTTAATTTTCTACCTGTTTGTGGAGTTGATCGGTGAGTCACTTCTGTTTCCCCCGAGTCTTTGCAGTTAATATTTCAGTGCTCTATGAGAAGGGAAAAATGCATATTTGGTAATAAATTGTGGATAAATACTTGTTAGATAAAATAACTTAAAGAGTTATTTAGTTTTCTTCATATCAACTTAGCAAATCTATACAACAGCAAGAGAAGTATTTTATTCGGGAATGGGTGTGTGAAGTTTTGATATGCGGTGGGAAGTTTATACTTCCGATTTTTCTGCGTTGTTACTGGAGAATAAAAGTGCCTCTGTGCATCCCTCATGATGTTGTTGAATAGAAGACCAATGAGCATATGACTAATAAATTAAAAAATAAGTTTAATTCCTCTATTCAAAGGGGAGTTTAATGAGTTTTTCACACAGTAAACAGTGGTGAGTTTATGAACAGTCCTACCATGCTTGTGGTGAAGGCTATGTAAATTACGCTGATGCATATTTATTCATGTACTTCTTGTGGGAATATATTTAGGGGGATATAAGCATATATCAGAATTTGTTACAGGGAAGGAAACTTATGAGGAAGGCTTATTATCCCAAGAGTGGAATTAAGGTGAAATTAACAAGTAATTGAAGTTATCTTTGATCATGAGTTTTCATTCCCTTTTTTTCCCTGCTCTAAGGAAGTGAATATTTTTGATGTTCAGTAGAGCAGTACAATGCTGCGCAGAGAAGCATAATGCTGAATTTTCATAATAATGTTTGTAATGCAAATGAGGGACACTTCAAAACCAGGTTGATTAGCATTTCTTAATAAAATGCCAGTCTCCTCCTTTTTCTTCATTAATTCTATCAGCAGATTACATAGCTAGTTTTTAACATTAGTAAATGTGGAGTGCGTGGTGGCTTCTTGTGATATAATTATTTGGTGGCTCTAAATACTTTCGGATTGTGCGTTTAAAACAGTTCCTCCAGCGCTAAAGCATTACAGTGAATTAATGAGCAGCTTGTCACCTCCAGGACCTTTCCTTTGAAATCCAGCCTGGCTTAAAGTGAACTCCTACCATTTCGGGCCAGCAGCTGGTAAAAGGTTAGAAAACGAATGAGCTCCAGGGACATCGCTGAACTTCCACAGGAGCATATATTTACTTTAGTGCTGTTTTTCAGAGATCAAACCCGGGGAAATAGAGAGCTGCTGTGCAGTTCCTCCCACAGACTGCATCAGCCAGCCAGAGTATTCCCCCGTCGCGCAGCTCTCGGTAACGTGCTTCGCTCTCCTCTCCTTTTCCCTTCCCTCGCTTCTGCAAGGGAGGCAAGCAAGCTGCCTTCGCCTTCCTATGCGTCATTTAGGCTTTTTCCTAATTATTTTTTGTCATCTTTTTAATTGCCAAAGCTTCCCTCTTGTCCTTTATTTCATGTTAAAAATAATTTATTTTCTTCCTTCCAAATCTCACTTTCTCCCAGTGTGTGTTTTTTATTCTCCTTTTTCTCTGTTGTTTTCTCACGGAAACCCAATAATCTATCTCACACTCCACACCGGGTGCTTCTTTCCTCTCCTGCTAGACACCTGTGGGAAGCTGTCTGTTCCCTTTTTCTGTTCCCATTAGAGAGACTTCAGAGAGTTAAATGCTTGTTGTGCTGCTTTGATTTTGGAGAAGCGGGAGTGACGTTGTATGAACTTTAAGTTGAGAGCATCAGAGCAGTTGCTGAGCATTAAGTCCACTCAGTTACGCCCTCAGTTGAGCATCACTTGCCTGGTCAAATTTCTTTTCTAAACCGCATGAGTCAACAAGGAACTGAGTTTTCAGCAGTGGTATATAAATAGTATGTGCAGCTAGTGCAGTCTGAATGCTTTTCCTAACTCAACTTGGAAATTTAAAAGCTGTGGAATAATAGAATCATGGATTCATAGAAGAGTTTATGTTGGAAGGGACCTTTAAAGGCCATCTAGTCCAACCCCCCTGCAGTTAGCAGGGACTTCTTCAACTAGATCAGGTTGCTCAGAGCCTCATTCAGCCTGACCCTTGAAAAATAGTGTCTCTGGAGAAGCACTGAATTAGAGATACTTTAATCCGGTTTTGTGTCTTAATGTAGTCCTGCTAGTGATTTCCAGGGGCTGGATCGTTGTGATCAGACTGTGTAACTACCTAACATGACTCAATATCTTGTTTCTTCTAGGATTCTAGGTAGGATTATTTTTTTTTCTCCAAACTTAAATGTAGAAACACTGTCTAATAGTTCCTCTTATTAAGACAGTCCTGGAGTTTCATCTTTGCTAGTAAATGATCTTGACAATCTTCTTCCTTTCATGTATGTTGATTTTGATTAGGTAATTTATCAAAAGCCTGTTATTAGCTGTTTCATAGGCCTTCTGTCTCAGACAACCACTTGTCATTTCATCCATGGCTGTGGATTACCACTCAGCAATCAAGCCAAGGCTTGCTGCACGCCAGGTCACACCGTCCTCTGATTTGCCTTAAAATACCACAGGGAAGTCATGTGGAATTCTTCTTTTTCAGTAACGGAGTCCCTTATATTTGGCATTTAGGGTGAGACAATGATTTGTGCTATTGGTGGTGCCATTGCTACTGAGTTAGATCTTAACTGTTTTAAAAATAAATGTATCTCCAATACATTGCATAATTTTACAACGCAGAAATTTGGTTTAATTTGTATGCGACAAGTTACATTGATGACTTTTGCTGTCCTCTTAGTTTATTTTATTTGAGAGGGATTTGTATTATTTTAAAAAGGTGGTTGCTAAATGGAGTGAGGGAAATTAATTTAGAGAAGAGTGTTGCGCTTTCCCCTCCCTCCCCTTTTTTGATTTTGAATTGGAACCACAGAAAAGTTTGTGTTGGAAGGGACTTCTGGACATCATCTGGTCTGGCATTCTGTCGCAAGCCTTAGATTTCAGGCCTTAGATTAAGTTATTTAGGACACGACCAAGCCGAGCCATGATTATTTCCAGCAAGGAGGTTCCACACTTCTCTGAACAATCTATTCCAAGGCTTAGTTGCTCTGATGTTGAAGATTTTTTTTCTTATATCCAGCTGTACTTTCACCTGAAGCAACTTGTGCCCTTTACCTCATGTTCTGTCCAAATGCATCCTGATGAGAAGAGTACCTCTGCTTTCTCTGTAACTACTTCTTCTTAGTGCAAGATTATAACCAGATCTTCTGAGCCTTTTTTCCTTAAGTCCAGTTCCTTCAACGTTTCTTTATATGGTAAGTTCACCAATTCCCTAATCATCCTACCAGCCCTTTGCTGGACCCTATCCAGTTTTTCACCGTCTTTCTTGAAATGTGAGGGGACCAAAGCTGGACATGGTATTCCAGGCATGCCCTAACAAGTGCTGAATGGAGTGCAGTAATCACATCCCTTGACCTGCTGAAGTCCGGGACATGGTTTGATTTCCTTGCCTCAGAGTGCTTTGCCGACTCACGTTTTACCTCACCATCTTCCAGAACCTCCAAGTGCTTTACAGCAAAGCTGTTTTATGGACTTGTATGTGTCCAGTTTGTACAGCTCCTTCCTAACTCAGCTCTCCTCTATGACTACAGGCATCTCTATTTAGTTTGAGTTGTATCGGGTTGTGAGTATCACACCGAGAGGTGCTAGGAGGGAATTACTTTAACTGTGAGTCTTCTGGAGAGAGGATAGGATGGGTACACACACATACCCTTCACCTCAGTACTCTGATAGTAATGGGAGGGAACTGGTGTTTAAATCTCTTCGTGCCTACAGGAGCAATCGAGTTTTTTGATCAGAAAGGTACTGTAAGATCACAAGCTGTTTCTGTGTTGCGTAGAAGTGCCTGCCTGCCCTCAGACACTCACTGCTGGAAGTGCTCTGAGCAGAACATTGGGCTTGCCAGGCTCTCATTCCATCTGACTTTTTTCCCCTCTCTTTTGCAAGCTGACCTGCTCCCTTTGCCGATTCTCCAAGCCAGGCATCCAGAACCCAGCTCCAAATCCAGAAACAGTTTGCTGTGTTAGCATGACCTCAGCTTCCTCAGCAGGACCCAAGGGCTCATCATCAGCACTGGGTGGGGTTTCCCAGCCCCCCTGGACTGGAGCACCGAGCTCCAGCCTGTCATGGAAGACCTTCCGTACTCCTCACAGGACCTCGTGTGGCGGGGCAAAGTGAGAGAGGGAAGCGCAGCCTCCCCAATCACCCACTGTTAGGTTTGTTCATTCCCTGCCACTGCCTCCAGCAGCTTCGTAACGAAGGTTTTGGTGGGTCACAGGCAGGAGACTCGGCCTTTCTGTTGCTCTGTCAACAATTACGTTACAGATGAGTACTGCCAAAATTCTGATCGTTTGCCGAGTTGACAGCTGAATGCATTTGCTCAGTGGAAACAGGGCTGTGCTGCCTTCCACGTTAAGGCGAAACAGCTGAAAGCGCTACGGGAGGATAAGCTGGCTCAGAGAATGAGGTTGGGAAGAGGGGACTGCCCAGCCACGACAGAAACACCACTGGCTGATCAGGAAGGAGCGGTGATGTAGCTTCTGCTCTTCCTTGTCCTTTTACTCAAAAACAAACAGCTGGATGTGTTGCCAAGTATCTGGCCAGGTTTCCAACGTAGGCGGGGAAAGGAAGAGAAAAAAGATATATACATATATATATAATTTTAAGATAAATAATCGCAGTTATTGTTGGTTGTGAAGTGCTTTATACCTGAACTGCTTTCAGAGTCTGTGGCTCAATCGATGCCCTTCATGACCTGACAACAACTATGTAGGACTCTTGATAGATGGAAGATACAGGGCCAACGACTCTGTTAAGCCCGTGGGCTCTTTGCATGATTGGATTAGGTCAGTTCCTAATGGCATCTTTTTCCATATCACAAGCCAGACTCAGCACAATGTAATCAGAGCAGAGCAGCTAGAATGCTAGCAAGGCTAGTTGTAATAAAGTGAAAAATCAACTTCACTTTTTCTTACGTTGTGGTAGTCATTTATTTTAACAATTAAAAATTACTTCAGTCAGGAACCTGCCATAAAGAGATGATAGCGTTGCTCTGAGTCAGAGCTAGGAATATTTCCCAGTTTCCCTTAAAGCCAGTGAAAGACCAAGAGATGATCAGACCTGGAGTCTGATAAACAGAGAGGCACTCATCATAGCCAAAGTCTGAATTCTTAGTGGACATTCAGAACTTGACTCTGAATGGCTTTTTAATCATATGGAGGGGAAACAAAAAAGGAGAATATGTAAATATGGCCAATTTTAATTTAGGCTCGAGAGGACAGTATCTTAGCCAGTGTATTGACATTCACCTTTCAGCAATGGTTTGATTCTATGGCTTATTTTAAATAAATCTTCGATGAATAAAGAAAAACAGAAACTATTTCTCTCTAATGAGAAAAACCCAGTGCCCTTTTTCAGTAACAGATCAGAAAAATCCCTTGGATTTTTGCCATCTCTTTAAGTTTCCAATTCCTTTTCCTTGTCTTTTTACTTCATTCTTAAGTTAAAACACATTCAAAATTGTTCTCACATTGTTTGATGAAGGTAAAATTTCAGAAAGTTCAATATTCAGAAGCAGGTCTAATTTTATCTTAGCTGTCTGCCTGGGAGCATTGCTTCGCTTCCACGTATAAAAACTAAGGAAAGTCAAACGGTTCCTGTATATTCACAATATTACACCCTCTATGCAACAGAGGTTGGCTCAAGACCCAAGGGACCACATCCTTTGCAGACTACTGAATTCTAGTCCTACTTGTGACTGCTGGCAAGGAGAAGAGACGTGTTATGTCATATTGTAATCGTGACACAAAAAGGATCTGAAATACCTTATTTACCTTGACCACGCCTCTACCAGGCAAGGATCTGTTAAATGAAGGCAACAGCTACACCAAAGGGGAAAGAAAGCGTGAAGTGCGATCATGAGTTTGATCCTGAAGTTACAGGAATGCTGGGTGATACTGAATAGCTGGGTCATGGATAGTGAATTCATGTGAGAATAGATTCGGGTAAGCAAAATAGCCCCCTCCAATTAGTTTCCTCCATGATTCATTTAGATTAAGATTTCAACAGATCTTTTCTCTGGGCTACTGACAGCACTGGAAGATCAGTTTGCTACTGGTGAGTAGGAAATTGTATCTGGAAGGGCATGGTAGGAAGTGGGATCTATTTCATCAATTTCATCTTAGGAAATTAAGTTTTCAATTAAAATAAAATTGATTTATCTTCCTAGAGATAGGCCTGTAGAGGCTTATATTTGGGAGATTATCATCAAACATCCACAAACAGATGGCTCCAATATTTCTTTACTTATAACCTACCCAAGCAGAGGGGAAGAAGAAAAATCAACCAACCAATAAATCAGTATTACTGGAGTCTTGCTGGGGAAGAATCAAGTGTGGGAGTGTGTTGGGGGGGTTTCTGATGGTCACAACTATTGGAGTTACTCATGGGGAGAAAGACCTACAATCAGAGATAGAAGAAACCTTTCAGCTGAAGGTGAGGTGACAAAACCACTCTGCTGAAGTCAGATAGTTTAACTAGTTCTAGTGACGCATCTTTTCACAAAAAGACTTTTTTTTTTCTATTGGAATAGTCGAGGGCGGAGTTATTTCTTTTTTTAAAAAACCCCAAAGAAGCACCATCCTCCCCCAAGAAACCATGCCAAAAAAACCGCAATGTCTGAAAAATCAACAGTTCCCTGGAATGGTACCGCCAGTCTTCACTGGACTGAGGGAAGGGATAATTGAAATAGGTACATGTATATCTCAATGTTTGGTATTTGATATTTTGACAAGCTAATATTATAGAAGCTATCGTGAAAGAAAGAAGCTGAGTAGCTATTTTTTTAAATGGATGTATACGTGGTAAGTGTTACATTCTGATTTGGAGGAAATTGCTTGATCCCCAGTTGGTGGGTCAGAAGTCCCCAGCAGAGCTTGGCAAAGGTGTGAAGTTCTCCGTGATCTCTTTGCTCTTCCCCCAAAATGTTCCCTTCACATGTGTTTCCATACTTCTCTTAAAGCATTTGCTCGCATGAGCAAAATTTCCAAAATGCCTCGCTCTACTGAAAATTATCCTTTCTGAAGCAGGGTGCAATCTTTTCCCACAGACTCAGAGTTTGGTTTGTGTTTGGGGAGACAAAGTTTTACATAAGCGAGGAATTGATATTTGCTCTCAGTTGGTGCTTGGGTCGATGTTTGGGAGTGCTCAAACTCTCCACCCTTTCTTCATCCTGTGCTTTCACTTCCGCAAAGCTAGAAACACCACAGATATACCAGACAAACAGAAACTGCATTTTTAAGTGGAGAAGGAGGGGAGGAAAAAAACAGCTAAAATCAAATGGTATTCACTGCTCCGATTCAGTGTGAACAGCTGGAGGTGGCAGACAGAAAATGGAAGAGTTAAAATAATCCTGCATTTGCATTCAGCAAACCATGGAAAGAGAATTTCTCTTCCAAACTACCCAATCCCGAGATGTGTGCAACCAGGCCGGAAAATAAAGATTGAAGGCAAGGCAGAGTGGAAGAAAGCACTGACCAAGAATGTAATTTTGGTTTAAAAAAAAAAAATAGCAAAGGAAAAAAAGCATATTGAAAGGAAACATGTTGAAGGATAAAAGCTGGCACTGGAGAGCCATCTAATGCATCAGGTTATTGATCCAAAAAATACCTTATAAGCTTTGCAAAGAAATATGTGATGCATTGGTTTCCCTGGAGCCTACAGGTATGACAATTTTGAAACAATTCAGATCAAGGAGGGGAAGAAAAGTATCTTAAATCTAGCAGAAATATGAAGTTTCTGTCATTTTCTAAACCGAATTTATTATGCATTTCACCATACTCGAAATGGAATCCTACTTTGGGAATGGCCGGGATCTGGGACTAGAGATCTGGCTTG
This sequence comes from Apaloderma vittatum, assembly GCF_000703405.1. NCBI lineage: Eukaryota > Metazoa > Chordata > Aves > Trogoniformes > Trogonidae > Apaloderma > Apaloderma vittatum. The sequence goes on along the minus strand of NW_009710799.1, from coordinate 63,446 downwards.
CTGTGGTCATCTACATTCTGAGAACTGTTGTGCAAATTAAATTAGGAAATGCCCCCAGACTGGCACATACTGTTTTTTATGTAAAGATATTGTAGAGAGAAGGCCAGATTGAGAAGTTTACCTGTATAAAACAAGACAAAAATATTATTTGAATATAACCTCAGTCCCAAATAGTTGCTGAGTACTGATACTGACTTGACGACAGCAGAATGGAGCCATATGCAGTGAATAATGTATTAAGCAGTTGGAATGTGAAGTGTTTGCTGAAATAACAGTAATTATACAAATCAAGCCAATGAGAGTGAAGTCTTTGGGAAGCCTGTGGAATGTGATACATTGATTTGCTGCAGGATGAATGTTGTGAGTACGTTGTTTTGCTTTTGTTTTTTTTTACACAATACTTTATTTATTTTATTTTATTTTATTTTATTTTATTTTTTTGCTTTTACATTGAAATATGAGAAGACCAAGTAAAGCAAATTTTTCCCTGGTTCTAATGTCCCTTCATGCCATGTTTAAAAACACCCACACAGTTCTATGTGGAACAAGCAGAGCATTGAGATTTCCTTTCAAAAAAATTCTGATTTTTTAAATACTATGCTGAGATTTTTAAAAAAAAAAATGTTGCAAATAAGCTTGCACCACAACATAATGTGATAAAAAGGGGAAAATGGGAGTGGTTCTTCAGCATCTCCTATCTGGAGGTAGTAGCTAACAATATATGTGATTATGTCATTACACAGATTTGCTTTTTATTATAAGGACTGCATCCATATTCAAATCCAGCTAGAAGCCTATTAAAGAAATTTGTGTTCTCAACTGCAAAACTGAACTGATTCTGTGCCCACTGGCAAAGTTTCCGTTGACAAATGTGTACAATACATAGAGGCTTGGATTTTGTGTTTTTTACAGCCAAAATTAATTCTTTCTTGTTGTAAAGAATGTAATAGAATACTGTCAAAATGCCCTTTTAATAATTTTATTCATGATCCAACGTGTTTTCAAATATTTAGTCTGTCTTTTGCCTTTTGGTGCGAAAGTTAATTTGTTATCTGTTATTAATCTCTCTTCAGATATGCAAATGCTCTTTGTCATAGATGCACACATGTGCAGTGGAACAGAGAGTTATTTAACTATAAAACTTGGAATCCAACCCCAAGCCTAGATGCCAAATCAGAATTAATTATTTTTTTCTAATATAGAATAAAGGCAACAAACCACTAACACGCCATCTTCAGAATGATTTTTATGAAAAATGGTTTTACGGTTTTAATGATTCACCATGCCTCATTTAGTATAACTAGTTTAGCAAAAAAACCACCCTTGTCTGGATATTGCAGGCAAGATGTGTTGTGAGAAACAAGGTGATTTTTCTTCTAACAACCTGCTTTGTGTATAATTTATATAATTTAGAGGGGAAGATCTATAAAGCAAGCTAATGAAATGACTGGAAATGGATTGGCACATCACGTAGAGGAGGGCACACGCTCCCTTCTGAATGGCGGGTGATGAATGGTGGTCATGGGTAGATGAAGTGGTTGCTTGTGCTCAGTATGATCCATAACCTCAAACTTCAGAAAACATCCTTAATCATGATAACTGTTGGAAAAGGTGAGTCTTGCAGATAGCAGGGAAAAAAACCATGACTTTTCTCAAAATTTCTGTTGCTTGTTCCTGAACCCCTTTGCTGTTCTGCAAAGAGCTCAAAGCCAGGAGCTGCCTGAACATCTGCTTGGTGACTTGGGATCTGCCCGGCAGGGCTGGCAATGGCAAAGTCCTCTTGCTTTTGGGTTGGTGAGAACTGAGGGGCTTGCCCATCTGTTGGTTTCCCAGACAGAAGGGAAATCATGGCCTGTCATTTTCCACCCTTCTTTCAGGCCATCTCGAAGCTGACTAACAGCTTCCAAACATTAGAAGACAATTTCCGTAGAGGAGTATGGAGAGGCAACCTTTGGGTCTCATCTAGGAATGGGTCCCTCACAAACACTTTTCCCTCCAACAGTAGAAGCTGAAACCCTTGTCTCATGACTCCACGTTCTGAACGCGACTGCTATAGGCTCAACTCTTGGCAACATGTCAGCGTGTCTGCTGCCTGGTAGGAAATTCATTCTGAATTGTTTTGCTGTCTTCTGAGAGTTGGTTGTTGAAAGCTGGGACTTCCAGTGGACTTTGGGTCAGATGAATACACTGTTCTGGTTACAAAGAAGCACCTCATTATTGAGGAATTGACTTCTGAATAGTAATAATTGCATAAATTAGCATTAATTTTCAAAAAAAAAAAGCATTAGTACTAAGAGATTTTGCAAAAGCGTTTGGCGAATGTTGCATGCCAAAAGAATGGAACAGTAGCCCTTGGAGGTTAAGCTGGACGAAGAAGCACGGAAACCCATGACAGTAACTGCTCTCAGCAGCAATGGAAGATGTTTCGTCATCTTGACGTTTTGAACGTGAGAGAGATGTGTGCATTTACAGGTCCGGATAGGTATCTATGGGAAACTTGCTTCTCTAATTGTTCCTGTAGTAGAGATGATAATTAATGAGCGCATTTAGAAGTTTTGAAACAGAATCAAGGTGAACTGAGCTGATTCTGTTTAAAGCCTGTCCAACAAGTCGTCTCCGGCAGCCGCCAGCCGTGCTGCCTTCGACAGCAGAAATGTAAGCACCCACCACCCTTTACTTGATGGTATCCAAGGGATGCTCCTCTCCCCATGCCCGGGGCAGATACCAGAGGCTGCGCCGTGTACATGCGCTCCCCTGGGCTGGTTCAGTTCTTTTTATGGCCGTTGGAAGGAATGTTTAAAAACAAAATCTGCCCTATGTGAAACTCTACCTGTCTTCTGTGCACCTAGTCCCTTGGTGGCCATTTATATTTTAGGAACTGACATGTTCATTTTTATTAAACTAGTCTGAAAACAGAGAGCAACTGTTTAAGACCAGAGCTGTTGACCTTATATTTCACAAGTAATAAGATTTTATTTACTGTAGTTACTGCAGGCTTAGTAAAAATGAAGGAATTTATTTTTTTCTTTTAATACTTTGCTATTTATGGTACATGTATGTAGATAGACACACTGTTCTTGTATGTTGTTCAAATGAACAATCAAAAAAACTTTAAAAATTGTGAAAGTCAGCTGAAAAATACCTGAATGCATAAGTGCTGCTTTCAGTTCAGACCGTGAGTTTTCAAGCAGAAATGTGGATCAGTTTTATAGATTTTACTTTATTATAGTTTTATTTTATTTTGTTTTGGGTTTTTTTTTAGTTTAGTTTAGTTTAGTTTAGTTTGACACACAAATCCTTCAGGATGTAGATGAATTTGTGGCATCAATATCACCTTTAGAAAAGAACAGGATCTATTTTAGCAAAGGAGTGGTTGAACATATTTTTTTCTGTTGTGTTAATTTTTACATCTATGTCCATGACTCCTGCCTGTAGTTTTGCTTTACTCTAAAGCAGCAGCACTTTCAAATTGAGTTTCATTTACAATTTTACTTAGGCTTTAGAAATTAGAGCTTTTCCTGTGTTTGACTATCTGAATCCTATTTGGTAAGGGGAAAAAGTCACGTATTATAATCAGAAATGATTTTTGATTTGGGTGAGCCCCAAAATATTTTACAAACGTTGTTAATGTTTTGCACAGGACTTGGTTGTCTCTGGAGTTGGCTGGGTGAGGTAGGCTGAGGCAATAGGTGGGAAAAAAAGCGAATGGGTTCTTTTTCATAGCAAAGTGTCCTGGCTGAGGGCCCCCACCAAAACCGTGGAAGAGGGAGAGAGAGAAATATTCTGTCAGTTATGATAAATAGCAAATATAAGAAGAAAGCAACGGATTTGGTTTGATCAAAAACTTACTTACTTTTTCTCAGTGATGATAATGAACCCAGGAAGATACCTACAGATGCGCTGTATCTCTGTGCATCTGCCTCTCATGCTGCCTGCATACGGAGTACATGCAGAATAATTTATTGCAAGTTTGGGAACTGATCATTCGCATAACCCTGTCAAGAGCACAACGTTAACTAAGAACAGAGGGAAAATAAAGTTTTGGTTCGTTCTTGCTATGATCTGGCTGGTAGTGGAGCTAGAGATATGAACTCTGATTTTATTTTATTTTTTCTTAATATGCTATCCAATTAAACAAAGAAAAAGTGTTCCTATGGCATGACAGAATTCTGAATTCCTGAAATATGCTTGTCTACAATTCTTTTTTAAATCAGAAAATTGTTACTCTGTGTAAGAAAATGACTGAAATTGAAAGGTTGATGGAGAAACAAAGAAAATAGACTTAAAAAAGCTCTTTTGTATACTTGCTGAAAATCCATTAAGTGAGTGGCTAATTTATACCTCAGTCAAGACACATGCCCATAGTTTAGGTATCTCTGTCTTTGGAAATGTCGGGCTCTTTCTTCAACATGTGAAGTGATACCTGGATTTTAACCCAACCATGTTATTTCTGAACAGATTAATAATTACTTGCCAAAACAATATTGGTGTTAGATCATGGACTAATACGAGGTTCTCTGATGCACGAATTTTTAGCAAAGAGGCAGGAGGTCTAAGGCCTCTCCTGAAATATTCTAATAGTTTGCATTCCCTTGTTCTCCCTTGTTGGCACATAAGTATAAGCTCCCTCTCTTGACGGTGAGCTGGAAGTGACACTTTTCAAAATATCTCGACAAAGATGCTTTCAAAACTGTCACTTCCTTATGATAATTTAATTATTCCTTTTTTCTTCAAAGAAAACTTCCATGTATTTGCAGATTCTCATGCACATTTTTATCTAATGCTTTTGGAATTAGAGTATAATATTACTGAATGCTAACTGTAAGGAAAATCCAGAGACTGTTGCTTGCAAATGTAGGTTTTGCTATTATGACTATGCACGTTTTTAAATCAAAAAGAAGTATTAGAATCTGACCAAAATGCATTTTTTTTTTGCACTGGAACAGCCAAATAATCATTTAACGATATCCTACATACTAATGCATAGCATATTCATGAATACTAATATTAACAGGCTAGATAATTTTATAATACATAATATTGTTAGTTGGCTTTTTTTCTTTTATATATATATATCTGTAGACTGATTGGTTAGATGTAGTGACATTTCATTTTAATTTCTAGGACAAGAACATTCTTTTTGTGACTTTCTAAATGTGCACCTCCCTACTTGGGTTTATCTGTATACACATATGCACAAACACATTCTATATGGAGGTATCTGTATTTTTAACATCAAAGTAGCAGTAGCCCTCAAATATGTCTTTTTTTTCCCCCTGTAATATGAACAGATTGAATTTACAGAGACAAACACTTGCAAATTGAAATGAAAAAGTGACAATGTCGGAAAACAGCAGTGTCGCAGTAGTACAGTCTCCACATAGGATGTAATATTGTGTGAGCTGCGTTGTGAATATTCCCCTCCAAGGGGACTGGCAATACATACAGGCGTTTGCCTAAAACTCCACGATGGCTAATGTCTAGCGTAGCTCAATATTGTTGCAAAGACCTTTTTTAAAATCTCCAGTACTGGAGGACTCGGCTCAAAATAGCTGTGTGACATGCCTGAAACAGATTCAGACGTTTCTGCCGAGCGTGAAGAAAGACCTGAATACTGGGATTACAGATCCCGCAAATCCTCTCCTCAGTTTTACAGAAGGATCAGGCAGTTTATGTATTCAGTTAATCTATTTTCACTTCAGTGTAATGACTTGCAGCTGTAGCCCACTTCGTTGGCAGATCAGAAGCCGCGCTGTAATATCTGTGCGACCCATACCATTTGTCTTGGAAGGCTAATTGTTTAGTTTACGGCATGTTTTATTCTCCCGGGCTACGCTTGAAAAAAAACAGAGCCCGGGCGAACCGGACCCTGCTCCCCCGCGACACCTCTGTGATGTCTGTGGCACTCGCTCTCTGCACCGTGAGAGCAGCCCAGGCAGCACAGATTCCTCTCGCCAGGCCCTGCCTGGGTGGTCTGGTGGGATGTGCTCTGCCCACACGTCTCACAAGGACTCTTCCACAGATCCTTTTGAGACGCTTCCTAAAGCCGAAGAGATGCTGAGAGTGTAATGTCCCAGCAGGACAGGCAGGTGAGGCAGATTTTCTGCAGCCTCCAGAAGCACGGTGCCTCTTGGGTTGTTCAATCTTTGGTTAAAACATCCCTCTCAAGCTGTATTGTTTCACTTAGCAAAGCACAGTTTACTGCCATCTAGTATTTGGATGAACTAAGGACCAAATCTGTCTGGAAGTCTGGTTTTGCATTTCAGGGCAAGCAGTATGAGAGGTCGGTTGCTGGTGTGCAGCACCGACAGTAGCTGAGCCCCCATCTGTGACCCGTGTTCTGCAAAGCGTCATAAAATTGCAGATGTTTGGATTTTTTGCTGTGCCAAGAGAACGTTTGTTGGGGAGCTCAGTAAACTCAGGTTTTCAAGTCATCAAATGACTTGAAAACGAGAAGATTCTTCTTTTCTGGGAGGAAATATGTTCAGGTCGTTCAAAGTACAAAATGACTGGAGCTCATAGAGTCTGAGGTCCTGTTGGCTTCCAGGGATAAGCTGACACCTGCATTGCTTTGGAAGATGGGACCAAGTTATTTAGGCTCTTAGAAAAATTTCACTTCGAAGCTTCAGTATGCCTGTATGGACTGTGGGTGGAGAAGAGGATGGGAAGGCAAGAACGTGTCTGTTTTCCACTGAGAAACAAAGAATTTCAGTTCCATTGAGCCAGTGCACACCTGAAGGTGATGAGAACTTCCAGCGTCAGAATGTGGTGCCTGATGAGCAGGGCTCACACAGTATTTATTTGGGTGGAGGTTTTCATCAAGTCAGTCTTTCAGCATTTGCTTATGCAAACAGGAGACCTGACTGGTAACAACTGTGAAAATACACGTGTGTGACTTAATGTGCGCACTCTATATGCAACCTTGGGATGTTAATTTTCTGTGGGTTAAAAAAATTGCAAGCACATGTACATAGGCACACCGCCATGGTTCCTGCTTTGCTGTGCATATTTTAGACTTCATTAGCCTCTCTCCACAAGTAATTAGATGTGCAGTCCAGAAATGCTTAAAAGTGCTCCATTTCTCCTCCTATCACTCCGGATTCAGATCAGCTCGCTTGGAGCTCAGCATTTAATGCAAGCTTCTGCAATTAAACCCTTCCCCGTGGCATTTTACCACATGGTGTCATGCTGCCGCGCTGTTTACTTAATCGCCTTACTTTGCTGGATGGCAAGTGTTTCGTTAGGGACTGATGTGAATTTGTTCTAATGCAACGTAACCTAATGAGGTCTTGTCTCCAGTCAGGACAGTTTTGCCTTACTGGTTGATACAATTATGTAGGTAAAGCTTCAGTATAAACTGGACTAGGGAGTCCACACGTTTTAAAATACACACATTTTTAAAATATACACATTTTAAAATACAGGTACATCATCACTGAGCGAGATACCTGCAAGACTTGGTAAGAGTCAGCTGTTAACTGCTGCAGAAGAGTTTTCGTTTTAAAAGCTTGGATAATCTAACATGTAAACAGTGATTGATTGGAGAGATACCATGGCTATGTAGTATTAGCATCCTTCGTGTTTTATTGTGGTAAACTTAAATTTAGCATTGTGTTGTAAAGGCAGAAGCATGCTTTTAATTTAAACTATAAGAATAAGTTGAAACATTGCCTTCCGGGTATTTGAACTGAGTCTTCGTCTTTGATTTTACTAAGGGAAAACTTAGTGGTGGGAATTGTTTTAGAGCATGTGAGTCAAATTCATTCTTTGGCAAGAACCTTGGTTCAGAGTTTAATCTAGAGTTTGGCTCTGCTAACAAAGGTGAGGTGTAATTATTTACCAAATGACATTGAAATAGCACCTAAATTAAGCACCAAGCACATGCTGAATTATTTGTATAAAGATAACCTGTGCTTTCAGTGTTACTTAAAAGGAAAATGCTGTGGGTCCCCCATGGGGAGAATTTTCAGGAATTTTCAGCTTTTGTTTCCCAATTGAGTCTCCTTCGCCTCCTTTTACAGAGTTTGTGCAAGTCTGTGAGTCAGACTTTACTGTATGTTGATACAAATGAAACGGAGATTTCTGAGAGACTAGGAAGCTTGGCAAATGGGCAACTTAATCTTTGAAAATGTTTTTCCACCTTATTAACTGTATGTCCTCAAGAAATAGAATTTTACCTTTTTTTTCTCCTTTCTTTCCCTTTTGTTGACTTCTTGTCACTCTTAGGCCCTTTATTGCTTTCCTGTAGCCTCTTTGGAATTTGCTTCCTTGATTGCAGAAGTTTTGTAATTGTAAAACTTTGAGCAGCCAATCTTCTTTTGCATTATTTTCACCCCAGCCTGTGGCTTGCATACTCACCCTCCAGTGTGCAAGTTCATCGGTTACCACACCCCAACGCGCAGCAGAACTGGCCTCACACGTGAAAAGGCTTTGGGAAGGACGGCGGCTTCAGCGAGTTCCCTTCGGCAACCCTGTCATGTGTAAAGCTCACACAACCTACTGCCGAGAGAAACGGACTTGGCAAACCCATTGCTCTCTGCAGCAAACTCTGCAAAACGTTGGCAGAGTTCAGCTACAGAGAAACCCAAGTGTGACACGAAGGCCAGAGTATTCATCGTCTGGGCCAGAGTTTGGCACCACTTTATGGTTTCTTTAAAAACAAGCAAACAAACAAAACCCACCAAAAACCCCACGCCCCACGCCCTTGTCTCCCTCTGCCTGAGAGCTGCTAGCTTATTTTGTAGAAAAATATCTGAAGTATTTGGTGCTAAACTTCCTTTCAGATGAAAGTTTGAGGGATCTTTACAAGGTACGTGCAAAAATTAACATTAACGAGAGATGTTTAAGCTTCACTTAAATGAGGCATTCTTCAGCCAGATGATATAGCTCATTGTTATGCTGAAATACTGATCTAGAATTATGAATTCCTAATCCCTTCCTCAGGCTCCCACTGCTGGATTCCAGATGTGAAAGATAATGTGTTAAAACCGCGCTGCCTCTTTTCCACCCCTCTGAGTTTCATTTCTTTCTCTGTTGTACTCCATCTCCTCCTCTAAGATATGACTGATTGCTTCGTAATTCATGAACATCATCAGGAGTGAGCAGTGCCCTGTCCCAGCACCCGAATTTTGACGTGAATGCATTTAATACACAAAATAAACAGTTCTTTAACAATGGAAACTCAACCTTTTTTTTCCTGCCCCATACATTTCAGCTAACAGGTGCCTTTATTATTTGTGTCATAGGAATGCTTTTGAAGATCGGTTAAAAAAAAATGCAGTACAGGCTGTTTTAAGAAGAACCAGAAGCGTTAGAGAACAAGTATTTTGCAGAGTTTTCCTACGTGAAGGTTCTCCTAAACCTGTGGATGAGTTGTTTATTGTATATATTTGATTCCAATTTATTTTACAGACTGTAATGAAATTATATCAATAATTCTGAATTATTATTAAGTATTGGGAGTACATATATTATATAATAAATGCTACAAATTAACATTTATTACCCAGAAGTTTGTCCCCAAAACAATGGAGATATATTGCCTGCACAGCATAATTATAGGCTATAGATTTCTTCTGTTGATGCTATTCTAGGGATCAGTTCATAGGAAATCAGGTGTATCTTCACTCTAAGGACACCTTTGTGCTCGTGTGCATGTACACACATAAGTAAAGTAGAATTGGAGAGCTCTTTAGATTTGTTTATAGCCCATTCTGTAGTATGCTGCATAGACTAAAGGAGTAGATGATTTTTTTTTAACATACAGATTTACAGCAGTAGGTAGCTGTCTGTCCTTTTGTTGCTTCCCAGTTCTTGCAAGAAAATAGAACAAACCATAACAAACAGGTGGAAGAAATCTGAGTATCACATTGCAGTATGGATGGCCTTAAAAGGATTTTATAAATTTATGGCCTCTATCATCTGAAGTTCTGCTCTTTCCTAGCATTACAATAGGCTGGCTGCTGAGTTGTGCGTTACTGTGCTCTACGTGAGCTGTTTGGAATATTACTTTGAGAATTGGAAGGGCTCCGGGGTGCTAAAACTGATTATGAGATTTTTCTTTGCTTGACAAGATGAGCAGGTCCATGTGAAGTATAAGGCAGTTATGTGGATTGACGGCAGACAGGTTTCAATCACAGAATCATGTTGTGTTTTGCTCATCTTTGAGGTGGGATGCCGGCAAAATTGAGTTTCAAGAGGATAATTACAGCCCAATCAAATCCTCAGGTTAAGTTTCATGACTTTTTATTTTAATTATTCTTAAAGAGAAAGTCTTGCAGCGACTCATTGTATTCTGAGAGTTCTTCAAAACTTTTTTTATTATTTACCTTCCTGAAAATCGGAGTAAAAGGTAGTAAACCGAGCAGAAAGTCCAACTCTCCAAAAATCTTCATCTGAAACATTTTAGCTGTTGAATAATGTCAAGCATCCTCAGTCCTTACTGGTAATTTTTTCCATCTCTCAGTGAATATTATTCTTCAGCATGCATTTGACAACAAGTTTGTGTGCTGATACCTGCCAGGTAGGAGACTCAGCAGGTTGGTTAAGTGATCCCGGCTTGTAATTGCCCACCCCAGAGATAACCTTCTGTAGTCAAGTACCTGACCCTCTTAAAAACTCAGGAGTTAATTCTGTGAATGGGAACTGTTTTGAGTGATAAAATAATCCCTTTAGCTAAGCAGGATAAGCCCTGAGACCAGGCAAGAGCCCTTTTAGAAGGTTAAAGTTATACATTCCCCAACAATAACACAACATTCACAATTCCCCTGGTGTCATTATGCAATTTATTGGTCTCTGACCACGGAGGTTTGGTAAGGGCTGCGGCTTTTCTTAATCTACTTTCTTGAGAATCGTTTGCTGCAGTCCCTGGTTTTCATTTGTACGCTGGAAAGTCTCAATTTGGGCTCCTGTTGCTTAAATTGTCCCTCTTGCCAACTGCTTTGCACTTCCAAGTTGAGTCAACTCAAACTGCTTCTCTGGCAACGGGGTTGCTCAGCCCCAAAGCCCAGCTCCTCACATGGTGGGTTTGTGCTTTTCAAACCTCCCCAGAAGACTTTCAGGCAATACTCAGGTAACACCCAGACATTTCCTTCAGTTTTGGCAAGACTGACGTCTTCCGCCGAAGTCCCCGGTAGCTGGCATCCCACCTCTGCGCTCTGGGCTGGAGTTTATCCCGTCCTCTTTGCCGGTGTTGCACCTTGCTACAAATTGTTCCACAAGGGGAGGGTTCTGTGTGCAGGTGCTCCTCACCCTTGCGAGGTTGCAAGTGATACTTTAGATTTTCATACTGTAATACATAATTCTGTCATTTAAGATGTCCCTTCTTTTTTTTTTTTTGTTCTAATCATTCTAATCAACCATTCAGAGCTTTTTCTACTGTTTCCACTTCTCTTATTTTTACTTCCCGAATTATACCAAATCTGAGTTTTAGAAAGCTGAGTTTTAGCTCTGAAATGTAGCTGGTGTGATTAAACAGTGCCCTAGTATACGAATCGATAAGATTTATCACGGTGAAGTTCACTTTTGGTCTGGAAACCAATTCCTTTACTCAGAATGCCATTTTTGTTCCGTCTATGCATGCAGAAACACTTCTGATGTACAAAAGGTGTCACTGAGGCGCCTGAGCACTTGCCACCTAGCTTGAGAAGAAAGCAAGAGGTTTTGAAACAAGACTAAAATAAATAATAAAATCTCACACATTAGTTCCTCTTAGTAAATTGCACATATCCTCTGTTTGGGATTTTGATCTCACCAGAGCGGAAGGCAGCCCTGCTCTTGGCTGGTGCCCTCCAGGGCACGGGGCTCTGCCCCATGGGTTGGTCCGGGTCCGATTTCCGTGGTAGCTGTTTTCACAGTGCTACATCAGCAGAGAAGTCTTAGATAAAAATTCAATTTCTCCAGTAACCTGCCCCAAACCAGCGAGATGGGAGCCTGGCATACTGTCTATGAGAGACAGAGAAAACTTTGGGTGTCTGTGTACGACGATGGGATCAGAAATACAAAGTCAACAGAAAACAGTGCAGCTTTTCACTTTTAAATAACTTAAGAGTGTTGACATGAACCCTGGGACAAAATACAACTGAAATGTACCAGTCGAGATTCAGTTCTAGCAGTTTTGATGTTTTTCTTCCAAATTCATTGTTTGGCACCATGTAATCTTTTAATACAAAGCAGTTGTTTTCATTTTTAACATTAGGTACAGGAAAATTTATGATGTATTTGTACTTCTCTGCAAATATTCAAGTGCTCTTCTGGAAGAAGGTATGCAATAAATAACATTGCTTCATACACAGAGTGGACGTTAAATCATTTAATAGTATAATAAGAAAGCCTTGAACTAAAATCCATGTGGACTTGCTGAAAGTATTTTTATTAGATTTTCCAATATTATGTTCTTTAATGGAAAACTTACCCTCCTGCTAGTATACATTCAATCTTATCTTAAAATATAGCAGAATATTTACTGTGACTACAAAGCAAAGGTATACATAAGAGAGAAAATGTATCTATATTACATCATTATCCTATAATCTAAAATGTTTACATGCCTTTTAAGAATACTGGCAAGTCTGTGTGGCTGACAGTGTGGAGCGGTGCTTGCATTAGCTCAAGTTTGCAAACACCAAAATCAAGAAATAGGTTTGTTTTCAGTGAATTACTTTGGACTCACAGTTTCTCGGAAAATGGGTTGTTGGTTTTATTTTTCAATGCTACTGTTACATAAAAAAAACCCCCTTAACGCTGTAGTTTTCTGTCTAAGTAGGCTTAAAATACACATCTAAGCTTTAAAGTCTAAACCGACGCAGATACATATTCAGCAAGGACTGAGGACAAGACTGACAGCACCAAAGCCCTTGAGCTGAAGGAGTGACTTCCTCAGCTGGCGTCACCGTCAGCCTTTCCTGATCTCCTTAGACCTCATCCCATTGAGCAACCGTTCCACCGCCCAGGCGATCATCCGTGCAGCCCCGTTTTAGCTTGGTAACAGTTCACTGCGTCAATGTCTTGGTTTAGAAGATGGAGGAAACCAAAGCCTCCCTTGGGATAGAGAGTGTAAACCCTCCCCACTTCCGAATTGCTATACTTTTGAAATTATGGGGCTTTCAGACAAAGATATGGGGATAGGAATACCAGTTCTTTACTGAGAATATTGCAAACTACAAAGGTAATGGTACAGAGAAAAGAAAAACAACAACAAAAAAAATGATTCCAGAATCTCTGACAGAGTCAGAATACGACCTGACGTGGGAACAGTCCAATATAAGTCCGAAATAAGTCTCCTGGAGTAGCAGATGCGGCTCCGTTGGAGATGATCCAGTAGAGGGGTCTGGTGGTGACAGGGCCGGGTCCAGTCCTCCACTCTGGCGAAAATGGC